>NW_012121043.1:10587347-10649275 GCF_000951035.1 Colobus angolensis palliatus | reverse complement strand
AAAATTGACAAATGGGATCTAATTAAACTAAAGAGCTTCTGCACAGCAAAAGAAACTACCATCAGAGTGAACAGACAACCTACAGAATGGGAGAAAATTTATGCAATCTACTCATCTGACAAAAGGCTAATATCCAGAACCTACAAAGAACACAAACAAATTTACAAGAAAAAAACAAACAACCCCATCAAAAAGTGGGCAAAGTATATGAACAGACATTTCTCAAAAGAAGACATTCATAGCCAACAGACACACGACAAAATGCTCATCATCACTGGCCATCAGAGAAAATTCAATGCTTTCAATGTAAAACCTTGTGTTTTGTTTTGTTTTGTTTAAAAGTTAGTATATTTCCTTTATCTGAAAAAAGGAAGAATAAATTATGTAACTGGTTATGGCTGTTTACTTTGACTGCCAGGAAGCAAAATATAGCAATGATGTCAATCTTGATGGCTCAATTATTTAAAATTTTCTTTATGTCATTTCTTAAAAAATACTTTTCTATTTTCCATTTACATATTTTTATTTCTCTTTTATTAATGATATTGTGTTTGTCATTTTTATAAATCAGCTAATACTCTACTAAATACTTATCATTTCTTTGTGTTTGGAACATTCAAATTCTTTTAGCTTAAACTATATTTTCTCTTTTTTCATAATATCATAGTATTACTGCTTTAAAGATAAACATTAATGAAATGACCCCAAATTGGATTTTTTTCTTTTGGAATTTGAATTTTTATTTAAGTAAATGTTTATGAACTCATAAACTACATAGGGAACTAAAATGGAGGAAACATTAGGAGCTGTGGCCATTTAACACTGAGTTATTTGTAATTTAGAAAGTTTGTCAACAGATGATAGACTTTATTTGACATATGTCTCTTGCTCTCCATAGATCTAAATATGAATATAAAAAAGATTATACTACATCCCTTATACTGTATTAAGCAGTAACTTTTGGTTTTCAACTTTAATTAAAATGGACATTTTTATTACTGAAACCACTCCTGATTCAAAACTTAAGAAAATTTAAGAATCATAAAAAACAGGTAAAGGTTTACCAATGATTTTAGCTTTCAGTAAAAGATAACTGAATATACTGACTTTTTTCTCCGATGTCTCACTGAGATTTTAAATGCCTACTTTGGCATAACCCATGACAGGTTATATTCTTCTTTTGAGTTATATTCAGTGGTTTAGAAAAGTCATGAGGCATGAGGTTGAAAGCCAAGTACTCTCAATATGTACGAAGTCAGTAAATCTCATTATTCATCATTACCCTTGAACAAGTTTATGTAGTTCTGTGAAATGTTCATAGATTTAAAATATATATATATACAATAATATACTTTTAAACTACTGTAAATATTTAAACTACTCATATTTCCTATGAAAAAACTCAGCGTTCAACTATATATAGATATAGACATGTATATATATGTGTGTGTGTGTGTGTGTGTATTTCCTTAGGTTAAAACACACACATACACATGTTGCAAATACATTTTCCTCCATGTATTTGGATACATATAAAATAGCTTTGTTAGGTCAAAGTTAAAAGTAACAGCATTATGAAATCAAAACCCATTGCTTCCAGCTCAAAAAGTCTTAATCACTATTAATGAATTTCATATTAGGTCCTCAGTCCTATGTGTCTTACCCAGTATCCTTAGGATAGGGTCCTTAAACGTTTGGTTCTAGAATCATCCTGAGCCATCACGTTCATGTTCTGAGCATTAGAGTGGAAGAAAAACAAAACAACAAAGCAGCAGTTTTTGAAGTATAATATCATTTAAGCTGCAGCATCAGCATCATTTAGGAACTTACAAGAAATGCAAATTCTCAAGCTCCTCTCCAGACTTACTGATCTAAAAACTCAAGGATGGAATTCAACCATCTGTTTTTTTTTTTTTTTTTTTAACAAATCCTTCAAGTGATGATGATACACAACAAAGTTTGTGAACCACTGCTCTAAGGATGTATCCCAGAGTTATACACACCACTTGCCCTCACATACTTTGTCATATGGCCACACATCACTGAAAAGCAGGGTAGGAAATGTGGTCATTATTTTTAAGTAGCCATAAGTCCAGCTAAAAATCTGGAATTTCATTAGTCTCATGAGAGTCTGAATAATAGTAAGCATTATCAGCCTGTGCCACGTAATTTTGAAAGGGAAGGTGGGGGGCGGGGTCACAACTATAGAAAGCAGAGTACTTTTTAACAATATTATGCTTCTTTCATTAAAATTTTTACTTTTGTTGAAAATAGTTTCGATTAAAAACAGACTGCCAGTTTTCTGTATTTACTAGTTTTAATGGCAGCCCTTTTCTCTTATTCAATTTTTAAATCTTACACTAATCATAGGGGATGGGAATCATTTTTCTCTCCATCTTAAAGAGAAGAAAACGAAAACTTCCAAATTATAGGTCACCTTACTCAAGATCTCATACAGCTAGTAGGGGGAGTCAGACCTAGAACTCAGGTTTTCTTACCCAAAGTCCTGTACACGTTTTGTTACATCACATTTATTTAATAAAGGCTACACTCTTTATCTTTAACATTGCAGCACGTTAGTTTTCCTCTTTTCTTTCCCTGTCTCTTGTTTTCCTGCAGATGTTTCCCAATAAAATGTTGAAGCCTTTTAAAATGTGAAGACTAAAATAGTAGCTTATGTAGCAAGACTAAAAGAACTTTACAATTATAATACTAATCAGAATGAGATACACTTGACATTTTCCTCTTTCTTGTTTATATTTCAATCATTGAAACCTCAAAGAAATAACCAGATTTTAATAACTGAGAAATGTTAATAACTCAAGATAAATAGCTGCCTAGCACCAATATTTCTAAACTTTGATTTTAAGTTAAACTAATGCGACAACGCAATCTTTAAGAGACGATGACAACTGACGTTAAATTGTTGCTTGCTTGTCCTTCCATTTAAAACTGAGAAAATAGTTGTTATGACAGGAGCTATAATGAGAGTAGAAAGTGATTAAGAGTTACTGTTTACTTTTGATATCGTGACCAGAATATTAAATTCTACTCAAGTCACTCTTTAATGGTTTAGAAATATTTACTGTTAGGGGTCTAATAACAGAAACTGATGATTTGCTATAGCATTTCATAATTTCCATGCGAAAACACAAACAGCTATGTAGTTTACAAATACACAACTAAATATAACATAATCAGCATGACACGTTAACAGTAACCATATATTTCAGGACACAGAATAAAAGGAACTTTATTGAAAGGTCATATGAGTTTGATGCTACATAGCAGACAGAACTCCTTATATTGCGACTAGTATAGACTTTCTAATGCTGTAAGGGTCAGCAGCATGGAGGATCATCTGGCCATGACTTAGCCAATCCCAGAGATAACCCCTTGGCTCTATGCATGCTGTGTCTGAAGCGATATAGTTACTAACCCCAAAAAGCCACTTTCAATCTCAGAATTGAAATTCTTCCCTGACAGAGGTCCTAGATACAAAAAGTATTTGGTATTACTACTCCTGTGGAAAAGAATGTTCATTTAAAAAGGTCATAAATAGCTGTAATACTATAAAATGATAAGATTAATCAGCATTCGGGAGGAATGGAATAAAACTATTACATCACCCTAGAGAGATGGAGAAGGAAGTGATCATTCCACCTATACAGAGTATGGATCACATGATTATAATAATTACAGCATGTTACCATGAGAATTCATATTATGATTAGACTGTATGTCAAGCATTACGCACACTATTTAGTTAATCTTCATTACCTATCATTCAGGGGTTATTATTGCCTTTTATTTTTATTTTTACTTTTTTTTTGAGACAGAGTCTTGCTGTGTCACCCAGGCTGGAGTGCAGTTACACGATCTCAGCCCATGGCAAACTCTGCCTCCCGGGTTCAAGCAATTCTCACATCTCAGCCTCCCGGGTAGCTGGGATTACAGGCGCATGCCACCATGACCGGCTAATTTTTGTATTTTTTGGTAGAGAAGGGATTTCACCATGTTGGCCAGGCTGTTCTAGAAATCCTGACCTCAAGTGATCCACCCGCCTCAGCCTCCCAAGGTGCTGGGATTATAGGAGTGAGCCACTGCATCCAGTCTTACTCCTCTTTTAAATCAGGAATCAGAATGATAGAATTTCAGTTTTCAAAGTCATAGAGTTAGCTTGGTAAGATGGCTAGATATCCACCAAAAGTTATAGACTTACATCAAGGAAGCAGCTATATAACCAAGGATTATATTTCTCAGCTCCGATTTCTATCCAAGTATGTTTGTTGGTGGGTTCTCACCAATGAATAAAGGTGACTGTGTCACTTCCAGGTCAAGATATTTAGTAAGCTAGTCAGCCTTCTCCAACTTCTCTTATTCTACCCACCAAGTGGATCTGAGACCCTACACAAGGCTGGAGCTACAAGATGGCAGAAGCCTAGCTCCCTGAATCACTATGTGTTTCAGAGCTGCTTAGAATTTTTATTGGTTAAGTCATAGACATATTTGGGATTTTTTTTTTTTTTTTTTTTTTTTTTTTTTTTTGCAATTGGGTAACTCTAACTAATACAGCCAATAAATAGCGAAACATGGAAGAAACCTAAGTTTGTCTCATTCTTGGACCCATGTTGGCTCATATATGTTCTCCTGATGTACCTGGATAGGTCTAAATAGAATTGTTCAATATTATAATATGGCTTCTTCCATGAAGGAGTCACACTTCAAGTTGAAAAGAGCAGCAATAACATTGGTAGACAGCTTTTTTATACCCTAAGAAAAGAATGTTATTAACTCATCGAATTATGGTAATGATAATAGTAATAGACCTGCTGAGTTAATTCATTCAGCCAGATTTACAGATATACTCTTATCTTCCACATTCATTGAAATAAACCAACCTCAAAATTGGTATTCGAGGGAAAACTCAAACGCCTTATTTTTGCTCAGGCCTAACCCTAGTCCTCCAAGACAATTCATAGAAGCCATGCATTTGGAGTTAAGGGAGTATCCATATACTGACAGGACTAAAACTGTGATCTCTATTTGATTAACATTTTGTCTATAACTGTCTCTCTTGTTGTCACTCTCGTTCGAACCTTCTCTATGATATCCCCATTGTTCAGCATAATGACAGGTGCAGCATAACATCTGGGTGTACACACACACTGTTAAATAAAAGAAAGAGTAAAAGTGGTAAGAATTTGTAAAATCAAAGCTATGCTTTCCCAGGAAAAACGTTCTATCTTTTGTTTATTTTGTTACATGTGGTGATAATATGTTATTTAAAAAAAAAGAAAAAAAAAACAACTTGTTAACCCAAAATATAGCATTAAAACAAATTTTTTTAATTGAGAATATTCCAGTACACCAAGTTCCCTATCACAGTGGTTCTCAACCCATTAGAAAGCAAGTGGGCCTCATCACACTCCACAACCCCAATCTCCCTACCAAAAAGCAGATGTTCAGGCCAGATACTAGAACACTAACTTAGAAGATACAGACATGAAGACTGAGTATTTCTCTTTTTCAAAGGTTCAAATTTATTTTTCTTAAAGCACTACAAAGATAAGATACAACTAGACTGAGAATCATCTTCACAGCAACAAAAATACATGACCTTTACAATAAATATATTCATATAATAACAAATAGCTAACATTCAATGAGTGTATATTGGGTCCACACTAAATAGAATGTGGTCATTCTCCCTTTAATCACCACGACTATTATTTAACATAGGTATTAGCCTAATCTTACAGAACAGAAAATATTAGCCTAATCTTACAGAATAGAAAACTGAAGATTTGAAAGATCGAGTGTATTTTTCAGGGTCACAAAGTTATTAAATCATGACCCCTACATTCAACTTTTTTCTCTTGAATACAGGGTCTATGCCTTTGAACTTCTGTATACACTTCCTATGCAAAAAAACCTCCACAAATAGTTTTACATAAACAGTTGTTTCACTTAGTCTAATGTAGTCAGATTCTTAGGATAACATTTGTTCTGAATGTACCCTTCTTAAAAATAGTGATCTGGCTGGGCGCAGTGGCTCACGCCTGTAATTCCAGCACTTTGGGAGGCCGAGGCTGGGTGGATCATGAGGTCAGGAGATCGAGACCATCTGGCTAACATGATGAAACCCCGCCTTTGCTAAAAATACAAACAAAATTAGCCGGGCAAGGTGGCGGGCTCCTGTAGACCCAGTTACTCCGGAGGCTAAGGCAGGAGAACGGCGTGAACCCAGGAGGCGAAGCTTGCAGTGAGCGGAGATCTCGCCACTGCACTCCAGCCTGGGCGACAGAGCGAGACTCCGTCTCAAAAAAATAAAACAAAACAAAAAAACAAACAACAACAAAAAAACAAAACAGTTACCCAGTGTACACTGATCTCCAAATATTTTTGTTTTTATTGTTATCGATACTCTGATCCATAGGTCTTAATATTGTTTCCAGTTAGTTTTGGGGGATCCCTTTTGAGTTAACGTACAGCATAGAAAACGGCAAACACTTCTGAGACTACGGAATTTTTCATATCATTCAGGGAACATCAAAGGAAAATATATTTGCAAATTCTCTACTGTCTGAAAATTGATCAGGATGGGAAATCACATAACCTAATTTTCTTGAGACAGTGTTGGTTTGTGCCTGTTGTCCTAGGAAAATGGAAGAGGGAAGAGTAATATCTTAACTACAAGGCTTTTGTGAAAATTAATACACATTGAATTTTTGGTAAATGGCTGCAACTGCTAAATACACTATAAATGTTCAATATTATTACTGTAAGTATTAGTGTAAACAAGTGCTAAAACATCTAACTCTTTTATTCACTACAACGTATATTTGTAAATTTTTCTTGGCTCGAAAGGTACATGCTTTCAAATTTTCCTGAATATTATTCCTTATTCTGTCTAAAAAAGCAATTTGAAAAGTAAATCTCGACTCTAAGTTTCTAGAAATTGTTTTTACTTGTGGTAATTTTGCTCAGCCAATGAGTCCATTTTACATCCCAATTTCAGGTTACAGAATGTTTAAAATTGAGGTAATGACTCCATTACCCAAGCTGAAACACAATATTTCAGCTTTATATGTACTATATCAAAAAGAACACAGTAAATAGGTGTTTCTCTTGAAAAATGTAAGCAAATTAAATTCAGGTCATATGAGGCAATGAATTAGAATTTGTTTTTTAGTCACTGTAGATGGCCTTTTCCCTTCCATTTCTTGAATTTTCAAATATTATATGTGCTATAATTTACAAACTTATTTAGTTTAATATATTGTAATGCATTATAAATTTAGAGCAAAAACAATTACAACATCTAACCACCCTTTTATTTATACTGTAATGCCCATGGGAGAAAAAAAGATGTGAATTTATGGTGTGATCTACACGTAAATGTATAAAATATATAAAGCCATAATTTATATACAAACAAAGCATGCTATTTCTGTTTTTTAATTTCAAAGGGTTGCCAGAATTGTTATAAAACATCCTGGCCAAAATAACCTAATAAAAAAGATAAAGATTAGTAACTTAATCCATTTTGAAACAGTTTGAAATACATGAAGAAACAAAAATAGCTTATTACCACTAAATTAAGGTAAATTCCCTATTCTGTTTTCTGGCATGAAGGGAATATAGTAATTTTGTGAAAAAGGCCCTCAATATGATATGTCTCTATTAGAACATAAGATATGAATAGCAATTATAATAATTAAATATAATTACATTAAAATAATTAGTACTTAAAGTATAAATTGCAGTACACTACTCAGCAATTAAATACAGACAAAATTTCAATATAATTTATATTGCTTTATCCCTTATTCAGGAAGTGATGAAAATAATCTCCCTATGTGTTTTCAATTAAACCAGCATCACATCAGTTTTCCATGTTTTTAAGCTAGATAGGTCATAAAACTAATGACTTACTCAACTTTGAAAGTGGTTATGGTTTGATGGGCTTACCAAATGCTCTAGAGAAGTCACTTCCTACTTTTAGAGATTCCTACAGTGAAAGCTGTCTCTGCTGTGGAGCCACGGGAATAGCAACCTAAGATTTTATTATCATTTACATATAATAGGATTTGAAGCTACTGATACACAAATCCAGCGGAGAACAGGCATAGGTCGTTTTGATTTCTATTTGTTTGGGTAGCTCCTTTTGAAAATAACATGTGGAATTGGAAAATGACAGATTTCTGAGACTTTGGAATTCTCAGCATTTTGAGGGCAACATCAAGGGGAAAGCTAATTTGCATTAATTTCAGATTGTTGATATACCACTATCAGAAAGATTACAGGACAAAAAATGAATAGAGAAAAATAAGCCTATAGACTTTTGACTCAAGTATGATTTTAATTTCTAAAAATTAAGTTATGTCATCAAATGTTAAAAAAGCAAACTGTGAAAAGGTCATGTAATATTCAGCATCTTATCAACAAGTTTGATATTAGTTAACTATTTTTCCACAGTAATTTCTTAAAGTTTTGTTTTTCAGACATGTAAGAGTTAGACCTTATATTCAGTCAATTCTCACTGGTACAACTTCACAAATTGTTAAAATATGAAATAGTTTTCTACCAACTGGTAAAACCTGGTTTCCAGACTTCCTGAATGACCAGTCTGCCACACTAGTATCTCTCCTGGCTTTCTCTGTCCCATCCTCTTTAAGATTTGGCAAATAACCTTGGCATAGAAGAAGGTAAGAACTCTGCTCTGGCCCTAAAGCCAGTTTCTATTTAGTGCCTCACTGGTGATAAAACATACTGAATGTTGCCCTTAGAAAGATGCTCTTCTAAACCACAGGCAATCCTTTTCCCAAACCTTAGTGTCTCGAGTATCACACCTAGATGTTGCTTTTAGCTGGGACCCTTTCCATACGGAATGTTCAGCAGTAAAGCCAACCAAGCACTGGTAGAGTGACCAGTGCTCATTAGCATTTGAGGGAATCAAGGGACACAGACACTTGGAGGAAATCATAGAGGCTGACAATCAAAGTACAAAGGAACGAAGAGAACCCACTCCTCTCCCAGGCAGGCACTGAGATCTAAAGTGGAGAATAATCTGGAAGAAGAGGAGGAACAGAAAACAGTGGAAACAAAGTAGAGGCAGGGGAAATGAAAACATCAAACACAAAAGTATGCCTCAGGAAATGTGTGCCTTCAGGTGCAGGAAGGTGAGAAACAAGACTAAGAGAAATGAAGCACAAAATTCCTTCTGGCTATATAGCTGGAGTTCAGGCGTGCTTCTCCAGAGAACCCACAGACCTGAGGGACCAAACGGCTCTAGGTATCTAAGAATGGTGACAGAATGAGTCCCTAGAAAGCAGACTGACCTTCTCACATGAATAATCCTTGCTCAGTATTTGCCAAAAATTTGATAAGATTAATTGTCCATCAATTTATAATGATTGAAATTCCAGTATAGGCAATACAGTCACATAACCCTTCCATTCAATACCTGGGAGCCTGCTTACTAATACTGTATCTTCAGCAAGTGATTTAACCTCCCTTAACATGTTTCTTAAATTGAATTTTTTTTTTTTTGATGGGGTCTTGCTCTGTCACCAGGCTGGAGTGCAGTGGCACAGTCTCGGCTCACTGCAATCTCTGCTTCCTGGGTTCAAGCAATTCTCCTGTCTCAGCCTCCTGAGTAGCTGGGACTACAGGCATGTGCCACCACACCTGGCTACTTTTTGTATTTTTAGTGGAGACAGAGTTTCACCATGTTGGCCAGGATGGTCTCAATCTCCTGACCTTGTGATCTGCCGGCCTCGGCCTCCCAAAGTGCTGGGATTACAGGCATGAGCTACCGTGACCGGCCAAAAATGTTTTAATGCGAAATGAAGGTACAATTATTTTTAAATTGCTTTGGACTGATCAGTACTGAAGAAATGAGAACTGTGTTGTAACGATCACATTGAATACTAAGGAGACTTCATTAGCAGAGTCCCTGATATTCTGCCAGTGAGATCTCCTCTGTGGTCTCAGGAATGGACAGAGGAAAGTGGTCACCCACTACTGTCATTTCAGAAGACATTCTCACTGAGGAAGCTGTTAACACATTCCACTTAACAAGGCCCTTTCAATGAGCAGAAATTTGTTCTACATTACTCAGGTGAAAAATAATGTGCACCTTTTGTATTTTCCGTTTTCTAAATCAGTTTCATAGGGTTCTGAACATCCCCCTGCCTAGCTAGTGGCCCTTTCCCTTTTGTTAAGGGCAAAAAGTGCCTCTGGCTTCTTATGCACTACAGAAATCTTGGGAAAAAGAAATCAGCTTTCAGTTCAAGGAAGGTACTCATCAGTCATGTCTTTTTGGTTTGATCATCATGTCCACTCTCCCATGCTAAATCTAGCCAATAGGACCCTTGCTGCTCTTCCAAAAGTACTGAACTTGAGGTTCAGTCTTCAGATGCACACCCCCATCAGAAGTCTAGACACAACACCCCATTAAGGTCCTCTAGTGACTCTTGCAGTCTGGGAGAACAGAGGCGGCTCCATGCACAGAAGCTTCTCCACAGCTGTCTATAAATTCCAAGAACCCACTTCACCGAGGGCAGCACAATCCTTGCTCTTCTAGGCCATCCGTGTCTTCTCCTTTCCATGGGCTAGCTTTCTTGAACAAAAGCAGTTTAACTTCTGTCTGGCAGGAGTAGTGTCCAGACTGAAGGCAAGGCTGCCTTGTGATATGACCATAGCAAAACAAAACTTATGTGTTTTTCCATCTGACCATATTCAACATGCTTTGCAGGGATACTAAAAGTAATGAATCTTATTCCTTCACTGATAATTGCATATTATTTAATTACTCAAAATAATTTTAATAATATGCAATTCAATAATGGGAATAAATTGAAACTTTTAAAAATCTATAAATTATAGATTAGTACACTCTTTAGATATGTAACTTGATACTTCTGATATCTTCATCTGAATAATAAATTCCCCATGTACAAAATCTTTTGATTTTTTTCCCCATGGTATAAATTTATTCAATAAATGTTATGTAAATATCTACTTTAACATTTAGGATGTGCAAAATGTTAAATAATAAAATGTAACCAATGAATGCTAAAAATTACTTTTTTTTTTTTTTTTGATACGGAGTCTTGCTCTGTCGCCCAGGCTGGAGTGCAGTGGCTGGATCTCAGCTCACTGCAACCTCCGCCTCCCGGGTTCACACCATTCTCCTGCCTCAGCCTTCCGAGTAGCTGGGACCACAGGAGCCGGCCACCTCGCCTGGCTAATTTTTTGTATTTTTAGTAGAGACGGGGTTTCACCATGTTAGCCAGGATGGTCTCGATCTCCTGACATCGTGATCCACCCGTCTCGGCCTCCCAAAGTGCTGGGATTACAGGCTTGAGCCACCGCGCCCGGCAAAAATTACTTTTAACATGTATGCATATAGGTATGTATATGTGCTTATGGGCATATTTATATTTATATTTCCTTGAAAACCATGTAACTTATGTCCTTTCCATTTTCTAAGTTTATTACTGCAAAGTAGAAAAATAATAATTTTAATATTGTAAAACTTTATTAAAAACTTGTTATGTGAAATATATGTAATATTTCTGTTTTAAAATTCCACAATTCATAAAATGAATGAATTTTAAAATTAGTTTTTAGTAAGTCCAATAAAGGCAAACTATAATTTGAGGAATGCTTGCTCGGTACATATCTAACCTATAATGAAATGTAAATACTGAAGGAGATGAGGTCTTTGTTAGACTCAAAAGTTTTAAATTTCAGCAAGAGGACAATATTATAGCTCAAGACTTTGACAGCTGTTACATGAATGATATTGCATTAATCGTATAATTTGCATAAAAGATCAAAATAATATTAATTTATAGTGACATCCTGAGGTCAGGAGTTCCAGACCAGCCAGGCCAACATGGTAAAACCCCATCTCTACTAAAAATACAAAAAGGAGCCGGGTACAGTGACTGGGGTGGGTAATCCCAACTACCACGGCACTCCAGCCCGGGTGACAAGAGATTCCATCTCAGTATATATATATGTAGACATCATATACATAAAAGCTCACAAATATGAATTTTCCGTTTTATCTCATCAATTTCTAAGAAAGAACTTCTTAATTTATTTTACTGACATTAGAAAAATATACTCAGGTAGTAACTGAAAAGAGATGAAAAGTAGTTTAACAAGTAAAAACAAAAATCCAACCAAAGCTCAATTTCATTTCTCAGTCTTAAAATAAGTAGTACAGTGTATGTGAAACAACAACAAACCGAATTATGAAGCAACATTTACCTCATACTATTACTCTATTTTATCTGAGTACTTGTAGTAAATTCTTTTGTATAAAATGTTTAAGGTCTATAAGTTAAAGGTGGATCTGTGAAATGTACTATATTAGGATATATTAAATTACTGTGATATCTAAAGCATATATGACAGAACAGTGGATATTCTCCAGTATCCCCAAAGTAACTTGTTTAAGGTCACATCCAGCCATTACATACGATAATCCTTGTGCATTGGCATGTTGGCCATGTGCTGTCACTTTATGTTTATTACAGCATTGTTACTTCAAGTTTGATATTATGACTCAGTGTTGTTAGAATTCTTCAAGCTCTTCACTCAAGCCATGATTTTCTGAGAGAAAAAGTTAGAGCTGGCAAGAAGAGGACATATATTTCCTAACATTGAGTTCATGAAATGGTGTTTAAAGGTAGAATTAAGTTTTGCATTATGACTGTGCATCTAACTTGTATAAGGTACCTTCTGATAAAACAAATAAAAATTTCCTTATAACATTTTTATTTAACTGATGATATTAAGCTAAGCAAAGTATCCAGTTATACGTTGTTATCTGATGTAATTTCAAAGTAGAATATTTTGAAGCAATCATGTGTCTTGTGATATCAAAATATTTTAATGGTAAACTTCAACTATTCAGATAATATTGAAGTACTGAAAGTATTTCTGTGTAATTAGTCAAACTATGTGATAAATATTTTGCTAAAAAATTCTAAGACTTTTTAAAATGTTATTCTTGACTCACAAGTAGTTTTGGGAATGTTTAGATAACTAAATTTTTAAAACAAGAATGTTTTTGTACCAGTACCATGCTGTTTCAGTTATTGTAGCCTTTGGGCAGTACAGCCATTTTAGTGATGCTGAGTCTTCCAATCCATGAGCCTGGGATGTTTTTCTATTTGTTTATGTCTCTGATGTCTTTCAGCAGTGTTTAGTAACTATCTTGGTAGAAATCCTTCACCTCCTCAGTTAGCTGTATTTCTAGGTATTTTACTCTTTTTGTGGCTATTGTAAATAGGATTGTGTTCTTGATTTGGCTCTCAGTTTGAATGCTATTGGTGCAAATAAATGTCATTGATTTTTGTACACTGATTTTGTATCCTGAAACAATGATTGGTACTGTCTGGATAAAGTTAAAGTTTTGCCTGTTGCTGCATTTGACCCAGTGAGAAAGACATTTGAGCAGTGTGCAAAACACAAAGTACTCTATAGAACAACATTTCTAGTATGATATTAAAGCAAAGTTATAGAGAGGAGTCTGTTATTCCAAGGTAGTAGAGGTATGGGTATTTGTGTGTGTGTGTGTGTGTCTGGGTGTGTGTTATAAGGGCTATATGATTGGCTGGACAAAGTCAAGGATATTTGGCTCAAACTTTTGTTGTGCATGACACAAACACATTTAGCAAGTGATAATTTGTACATAAAAATAACCAAGATTTCTGTGAAATTTTGCAATGGATGAAAATTAGGATAAAAGTGATTCCATGGGGATAGTGTTTGTATGTGTGTATATATCTTCATACACACACACACACACACACACACAAACATTTTAAGAAATAAATTTACCACCCCGATCCAAACCCTTGAAGAAGCATTTTAAGAGTTTGACATGCATCTGCTACTCACTGTACTGTTTGTTATGTTACCTATTTTTTTCATTTTGCCTCATATCATGGACATCTTTCCAGCTCATATTTACCTTGTCATTTTTCCTAATTAATAGAATTTCGTGTATGTATAGACAATAACCTCATTAACCCATTTTTCCATTAATGAACTTTCAGATTTTTTCATTATTTATTAAAAATAATGATCCAGTGATTATCTTTGTGTATATATGCTTGCAAATTTGTGTAATCTGTGTGTTGAATAAATTTCTGAAAGTGAAAATGCTGGAAATCTATATTATTTTAAGACAGATTTGAAGTAGTGGTAAACATTCATTTGTGGGTACTACTGAATACAAGAAATACAGATTTGGGTAGAAGAAACAAGATTCAGAGTAGAAAAAATACCTGGGAATCATTTCTCAATATAGTTTGATAAAAACGCTATAGAGAAAGGTAGGTGGAAGTAGAAAGCTAAGAAGCTCAGGATCAGTCTCGGTCTGCCGTATGTGCGAGGTTTTGCAGAAGTGGTGTTGACAATGAGCACAACGAGCATGTGATATAAAAAAGAGAGGACTGTCCAGAAAGCAAACACCAAAGAGTGTCAAAGTGCTAATGAGTGGTCAATAATCTTTCATCATTAATAGTAAGTAGTCTTAATCCTAAAACAAATACGGATATTGGAATCAACCATGAGATCACTGTCACACTAAAGAATGGTTTTGTAAAATACTTATGATGAAGATATTAATTAGGAATGCCAGGCAGAGACAGAGAAGTGGAAGTAGAAACATGTTTCACAAAGATTGATGGCAGGGGCCAGGCAAGTGAATTTGAGGCATCATCTGTCTTAACAAAAGACACTTGTTAAAATAAGTTGAAGGAGATTAAGCCCAATTGTTAATTCTTATGGCAAATTAGTTGGGGTTACATAATTTGCTCTCATGTGGTAGATCTGAGTTATAGATATAATATTAAGTTAGAATGGATAAATTTAGGAACTCAAAGATATTTTATTATATATCATAAAGCCAAAGCATTTTCCAACTGAAATATCTGTAGCATGAGAAAAAAAAAAAGTGAGGCTATAAATTTAGTCAGACTGCTTTCAAAATGATTATAGTAAACTTTAATGCTTACATTTTAAAAAGTAAGAAAAATGTTGGTCAATACTGAATATATTTAATCGTATTTACTGGCAGTTTCGTCAAATGAAAAGAAAAAAGAAACACGCAGTACTGATTGTGCCACAGGTCAGAGAAAGGACTCAATATTCATGGGTATTTTTACTTTACAGGTGTTACATGAATATCACTGATTCTTCTAAGTGGCTGGCAGATCCTAAATAAAATTAATAGCATAAATAGTAGAATTTTATACTAATGTGAAAGTCAACAAATAAACTGCCCTCAAATTGATTAAAAGTTTTTTAAATGAAAGCTTTAAAGGGAGTGTATGCCTGGGCAAAATCCAAAGAACACATAATGTGGATGAATAAAAGCAGGGGAAAAATTGAGCATAGCTGACACTGACATGCCAAACAATTTTTTAAAAGATAAAGGGTAATTTAAAATATTTATGAAAAATTATCAAGTGAACATATATGTTTATACATTTCTGATTTTATATAAAATAAAAATCAAATGAAATAACAGGCTGTTTAGCACATTTTTCTGCTTTCTTCATGTGTGAATCCTGTATCTGATTCATAAACAATTTTTGTAATAGTGTTTTATATTTTTCCAACATCATTAAAGGTAAAACACACTCATGTTTGAAAACTGCAAATAAAGTACAAAATGTGAAGTAAATCACAACTGCAAAAGCGATTTTAAGTGTTCTTATCGCAAAAATGATAAATGTGAGGTGATGCATATGCTAATTAGCTCAATGTAGCCATTCTACAATGTATACATATTTCAAAAATGTTATACATGACAAACATATATAACTTTTACTTTTCAATCAAAACTTAATAAACAAAGATAATTTTTCAAATGATATATACTTATTTTATAACTGCAAAAAAGCTTCTCAATTTACAAAGATTAACACATAATATTTAGATAAATTTTCTTTCAAAATTTTTAAGCAAGTTAAAAAAAAATTTAAGTTGGTATATAAATTTTGTTCCCCAAATTTTATTTCAACAAAATGTAACCAATATTTTCTAACATTATTTTTAAAACATTATTTGTAAAATATTATAATAATATTTAAAATATTATTTTAATTGATGCATGGAAATTGTATTATTGTTATGGTATATCATAATGTTGATAATCTCATATTTGGACATCTAGATTATTTTTATTTTTAAATAATACTACAGTAAATGCAAGTTCTAATTTTTATGTGTGCATATATCCTTAGAATAGAAATGGAGTCACATGGTTAAAGTGTATTGACATTGAAGGCCTACTAGTATGCTGGCTAATTCTGTCCTGAAATGATTACTTCAATGTATACTTACACCAGGAATGTATAAGTGTGCCAATTTCAACCTAACCTGGAGAGAAAAAGTACACATAATCATTTGTAAAGGATGTATTACTTTAATACAGATAAACAGCCATCTCTTTGAGTATTAAATTATATTTGATTTTGAACACTTTCATGGTGCACATTAGCTTTCTGTAGTTTTTAACAAATATTTGTTTGAACTGCTGTTTTTGTCCTTTGATTTTCTATTGACAGAGTAGCATTTTAAAATAATTTATAAAATCCTTTTACATGTTAAAATCTTTAAGCCTTCTTCTGTAATGTTATAATTTATTTGTAATTTTTCCTAACATTTTGGAAGATATTTTAAAATTTTCATCAGTTCCTGCCTAATTTCAATAGACCCATTAATTCTGCGTTCTTATCTGTTTAAACTCCTGAGATCAAGAATATTCTGCATTCTGCTTCTTACATCTTTTTAGTGCCAATTTGACAAAAATCTTTTTCTTTGCATACATGAATATGGCATTATGTTGAGGAATACAAAACTAAAGAAAACTATAGCAAGTCACCTCCACATTTAATAAAATCAGTAGGTGCAAAACTATACAAAAGCTACAAAAGCACTTCTAGCTTTCATAAAAGAGTGAGTCATTACTTTTTAAAGTCTGTTTCTCACCTTATGGCATAAATACAACTATTACAGTATATAAGCACATGTCTATGTGCTTGGTCTCAAATGCTCAAATCAAGCCTATATATTCCCAAAAAAATGAAATATGTGATGTATAATTACTCAGTTTTGCTAACATTCATATCAATATGTATGCTATCTTTATTTTTAAATGAACAAGAAATTCAAACAAGCAAAAACAACATACATGTGAAACATTTTATGTGTCATAAACATGTATACTTTATATATAAGCACTGTGTTCTTAAACTGACAGTTTGTAAGAATATTCATTTCTCACTGTAAGCTGCTTTTTTTGTAGTTTAATTTGTGAAGTCATCAACTATATTTCTTCATATACAGTAATTTCTGTTCTTATAAGTGTTACACATTTTTATACATTCCTGAGTTTAGGTTCATTATATACTCTTTGAATATTCTCTTCCAGATGCCTCCTGCAAAAATAGAGAAAATGCTAATTATGTGATATAAGCAGTTTTGGAGAGTTCTCCAGCTTTTGATGAGAAAAACTACCTATTTCTGAGGTAAGTTTTGTTTGGAAAATAGTTTCATTACACAGAAAAACCTAATATACGAAATTGCCATATCCTGCCATTAACTCCCTCCCCCACACTTCCAAACTGAGCTGTTGCAGCTTGATTTGAAAGTTATTTCCAGTACCATAGTATTTTAACAATCCATTTTATAACCAGGTCTGGGAAGGTTACATTATTTCAGTAAGTGCAGTGCTAATACAGATACTCATTGGAATAATGTTATTATCTTTTAAAATGTAGTATATAAGAAGCATTGGTAAATTACAGGCATATCATGGAGATATTTTGGGTTCAGTGACAAACCACCCCAATAAACTGCATTTCACAATAAAGCAAGTCACACAGACTCTTTGGTTTCCAAGTGCGTATTAACGTTGTGTTTACACTGTAGTACATTCTATTAAATATGTAATAGCATCATATTGAAAACAATGTACATACCTTCATTTTAAAGTATTGCAAAGAAAAAAAAAACAATCATGTGAGCCTTCAGCAAGTCATAATTTTTTTGATGATGGAGCGTCTTGCCTCAATGTTGATGGTTGCTGACAGATCAGCATGGTAGCTGCTGAAGGCTGGGGTGGCTGTGGCAATTTCTTAAAATAAGACGATAAAGTTTGCTGCATCAATGGACTTTTCCTTTCATGAAAAATTTCTTTGTAGCATGCAATGTTATTCGACAACATTTTACCCACAGTATAACTTTTTCCAAAACTAGAGTCAACCCTCTCAAACCCTGTGGCTGATTTTAAAAAAAAGAAAAAAAAATTAATTTAAATTCAGGGGTACATGTGCAGGATTGTTAAACAGGTAAACTTGTGTCATAGGGGTCTGTTGTATAGGTACTTCATCACCCAGGTATTAAGGCTAGTATCGATTAGTTGTTTTTCCTGGTCCTCTTCCTCCTCCCACCCTCCACCTTCTGAAAGGCCCCAGTGTGTTTTGTTCCCCTCAAAGTGTCTGTGTGTTCTCATCATTTAGTTCCCACTTTTAAGACAGAACATGTGGCATTTGGTTTTCCATTCCTGTGTTAATTTGCTAAGGATAACGTTCTCCCACTCCATCCATGTCCCTGCAAAAGACATAATCTCATTCTTTTTTATGGCTTTTTCATGGCTGTACAGTATCCCATGGTGTACATCTACCACACTGTCTTTATGCAGTGTATCATTGATGGGAATTAGGTTGATTCCTTGTCTTTGTTATTGTGAATAGTGCTGCAATGAACATATGCATGCATGTGTCTTTGTAATAGAATGATTTCTATTCCTTTGGGTATATACCCAGTAATGGGACTGCTGGTTCCAATGGTGTTCCTGTCTTTATGTCTTTGAGGAATCGCCACACTGTCTTCACAATGGCTGCTGCTGTATCAACTAAGTTGATGCAACATTCTAAATTCCTTGTTGTCATTTCAACAATGATCACAGCATCCTCACCAGTAGATTCCATCTCAAGAAACCATTTTCTTTGCTCATCCATAAGAACTCCTCATCCACACAAGTTTTATCATAAGATTGCATCTGTTCGAGATACAGACCAATGCAAAAGAACAGAGGCCTCAGAAATACCACCACACATCTACAACCATCTGATCTTTGAGAAACCTGACAAAAACAAGAAATGGGGAAAGGATTCCCTATTTAATAAATGGTGCTGTGAAAATTGGCTAGCCATATGTAGAAAGCCGAAACTGGATCCCTTCCTTACACCTTATACAAAAATTAATTCAAGATGGATTAAAGACTTAAATGTTAGACCTAAAACCATAAAAACCTGAGAAGAAAACCTAGGAAATACCATTCAGGACATAGGCATGGGCAAGGACTTCATGTCTAAAACACCAAAAGCAATGGCAACAAAAGCCAAAATAGACAAACAGGATCTAATTAAACTAAAGACCTTCCACACAGTAAAAGAAACTAACATCAGAGTGAACAGGCAACTTATAGAATGGGAGAACATGTTTGCAATCTACCCATCTGACAAAGGGCTAATATCTAGAATCTACAAAGAACTTAAAAAAATTTACAAGAAAAAAAACAAACAACCCTATCAAAAAGTGTGCAAAGGATATTAACAGACACTTCTCAAAGGAAGACATTTATGCAGCCAACAGACACGTGGAAAAATGCTCATCATCACTGGCCATCAGAGAAATGCAAATCAAAACCACAATGAGATACCATCTCACACCAGTTAGAATGACGATCATTAGAAAGTCAGGAAACAACACATGCTGGAGAGGATGTGGAGAAATAGGAACGCTATTACACTGTTGGAGTGTAAAGTAGTTTAACCATTGTGTAAGACAGTGTGGCAATTCCTCAAGGATCTAGAGCTAGGAATACCATTTGACCCAGCGATCCCATTACTAGGTATATACCTAAAGGATTATAAATCATGCTACCATAAAGAAACATGCACATATATGTTCATTGTGGCACTATTCACAATAGCAAAGAATTGGAACCGACCCAAATGTCCATCAATGACAGACTGGATTAAGAAACTGTGGCACATATATACCATGGAATACTATGCAGCCATAAAAAGGGATGAATTCATGTCCTTTGCAGGGACCTGGATGAAGCTGGAAACCATCATTCTGAGCAAACTATCACAAGGACGGAAAACCAAACAGCACACGTTCTCACTTGGAGGTGGGAAATGAACAATGAAAACACTCAGACAAAGGATGGGGAACATTGCACACCAGGGCCTGTTGGGAGATGGAAGGGGCGAGGGCAGTGATACCATTAGGAGAAATACCTAATGTAAATGATGGGTTGATGGGTACAGCGGGCCAGCATGGCACATGTATACCTTTGTAATGAGCCTGCACGTTGTGCACATGTACCCTAGAACTTAAAGTATTAAAAAAAAGATTGCATCTGTTCAGTTATACTTTAAAGCTCTACTTTAATTGTAGTTCTCTTGTTATTTCTACAACATCTGCAGTTACTTTCTCCACTGAAGTCTTGAACCCCACAAACTCATCCAAGAGGGTTGGAATCAACTTCTTACAACTCCTGTTAATGTTGATATTTTGACCTTTCATAAATCACAAATGTTCCTAATGTCATGTAAAATGGTGAGCTTTTTCCAGAAGGTTTTCAACTTCTTTTGCCAGATTCATCAGAAGAATCACTATCCAGGGCAGTAATATCCTTGCAAAAAATGTATTCTTAAATGATAAGATTAAAAGTTGAAATAGCTCCTTGATCTATGGGCTATAGAACAGATGTTGTATTCAGCAGACATGAAAACAACATTCATCTTGTACATCTCCATCAGAACTCTTGGGTGACTAGTTACATTGTCAATGAGCAGTAGCATTTTAAGAGGACTCATTTTTTCTGGGCAGTAGCTCTCCACAATGTTTGGTAAACCATGCTATAAATAGATGTGCTGCCATCAAGGCTTTGTTGTTCCATTTACAGAGCACAGGCAGAGTAGATTTACCACAATTCTTAAGGGTCCTAGAATTTTTGGAATAATAAATGAGCATTGACTCCCACTTAACATTACAAGCTGCATTAGCCCCTAGCAGCAGAGTCAGTCTGTCCTTTGAAGCTTCAAAATCAGGCATTGACTTCTCTCTAGCTGTAAAATTTCTAGAGAGCATCCTCTTCTAATACAATGCTGTTTTATCTAAAATTAAAATATGTTGTTAGTGTAGCCACCTTCATCCATCGTATTAGCTAGATCTTCTGGATAACTTGCTGCAGCTTCTACATCAGCACTTGCTGCTTCACCTTGCATTATTATGTTATGAACATGGCTTTCATCCTTAAAACTCATGAACGAATCTCTGTTAGCTTCCAACTTTTCTTCTGTCACTTCCTTACCTCTCTCAGCCTTCACAGAATTGAAGAGAATTAGGGTCTTTCTCTGAATTAGGTTTTGGCTTAATGGAATGTTGTGGCTGGTTTGATCTTTTATCCAGACCATTAAAACTGTCTCCATCTCGGCAACAAAGCTGTTTTGCTTCCTTATCATTTGTGTGTTTAATGGAGTAGCACTTTTAATTTTCTATAAGAACTTTACCTCTGCACCCACAATTTGGCTACCTGGCACAAGAAGTACTAGCTTTGAGCCTATTTTGGCTTTTGACATGCCTTCCTCATTAAGCCTAATCATTTATAGCTTTTGATTTAAAGTGAGAGATGTGACACTCTTCCTTTCACTTGAACACTTAAAGGCCACTGTAGGGTAATTAATTGGCCTAATTTCAATAGTGTTGTGTCTCAGGGAATAGGCAGCCCAAAGAGAGGGAGAGAGAAAGGTGAATAGCCAGATAGTAGTCAGAATACACACAACAGTTATGGAATAAGTTCACCATCTTTTAAGAACATGGTTCATAGCACCCCAAACAATTACAATATAATTTCAAAGATCACTGATCACAGATCACCTAACAGACATAATAATAATAATTTTTTTTAACACTGCAAGAATTACGCCAAGTAACACATTCTATTGAAAAATCGAGCCAATGCACTGGCTCCACGCAAGATTGCCACAACATTCAATTTGTAAAAAACAAAACAAAAAAATAATTGCAGTATCGGAGCAGCAAAATTAAGTGAGCACAATGAAATGCGATAACCTTGTTGTAATAAAAAGGGGAGAAATATCCACCATGTTTCCATTATACATGTATCCTGTATATATGGTGTCATGTAAACTATGTTTCTCATAATGATACGTATCAAGCTGAAAAATCTTTAGTATTTACTCTGAAATAGAAGAATTTAAGTTACAATGCTTTAGAGTTTCTAGAAGCTAAATGTATCATTATTGCCTATAAAAGTATGGCACAACACCTAGAAGCC
This sequence comes from Colobus angolensis palliatus, assembly GCF_000951035.1. Taxonomy (NCBI): domain Eukaryota; kingdom Metazoa; phylum Chordata; class Mammalia; order Primates; family Cercopithecidae; genus Colobus; species Colobus angolensis. The sequence continues at coordinate 10,626,858 of NW_012121043.1, read as the reverse complement.
CCATAGCAAAACAAATTATTTCAGTAGTAAAAATTGGACAAAAGTCAAAGTTTAAATACAAAATTGGAAAAGATTCTGGAACATGTGACATCTAATTACCCACTTTTCCTAATACATTAATTGATATGAACATTATCTTTATTTTTGAATGAGTAAAAAATTCAAATTGACAAAAACAATCTAGACATGAAACATTCTATATGTCATTTTCCATGTCTTAAAATTCACCTTTGCTCATCTCTTTTCTACTCTGTGTAACTTAAGCCTCTCAGAATTTCTTTCGCCCCTTTTTTTTTCTCTAATAACTAATAAAATTCCATTGTTTTTCATGAAGCTAATTGCTGGTAAAGTAAGTACCAGAAAATCAATTTTTCTCCCTACAATGGTAGAAAAGCAGACATTATTCTACATCATAAAACTAGTTCTGATAACATGGTACCATTGAGAACTTTTCCAAAGTTATCAATTTTACTCTCTAGTCTATCATGGAGACACGCAGGAGAAAGCACAACTCTGTTCTGTTTCCATTTACTAAAAGGTAACTGGAAGTTTCATGTGATACGAGTAACTGTTTTTAGATATCCAGAGTTCAGAGAACAATGATGAGAGTTGTGAAAAGAATAATTTCTAAAAGTTTGTAACTCTGCTTTATTGTTTCCATTATTTCTTGACTTAGCAATAATATTTATCTGTGTTTCTTAATGGTGTCAGAACAAAAAAAAATCCTTGGAATTTTGTTTTGCTTTTATGTATAAAATTAAAATCAACCTGTTGTTTCTATTGGATTCATTTTTCAAATGAGGAGTTTGAGAATCTTTGTTGCATTAAAAGTAACAAGAGAAAAAAAAAATCTCAAGATCAACCTTACTCATACTTAAAAAATTAAAACATTGCTAATTAAACCACCATTTAAAAATTAACAGATTATCCAAGAATAAAATATTTAACACTCCCTGAGTGTTGCTTAAGGTATGGGAAAAGAAAAACTCTTCTACACTGCTGCTACAAGTGTAAACTGCCGTCAAATTTTGAAGAGTAAATTAAAAATATGTATCAAAAATCTAAAATGTGTGTTCATTGACATACTAATTTTAATTGTATTAATATTCTATATATGTACTCAAATATGTGCACAAATATGTCAATGTCAATGCAAGTATGTTGATTTTCTATTTGCAATCGACTAAGAAAGGAAACAATTTAAATGCCCATCGAGAACATCAAGAGATAACTGGCAAAATAACTGATAGCACACCCATAAATGCAACATGGTATATGTAATTATATGAAAGGGGATCCAACTTTAAAATGTATACATTTTTAGTATGCTCCAATTTGCATAGAAATAGCATATATAATCAGTAATAGGGAAATGAATAAAGGGTATAAATAGGCAATTCATAAAACTTAAAAAAATAGATGGCCAATAAACGTGTTAAAAATATACAACTTTTCTAGGATTCAGACAAACGTAAATTATCCCAATAGGGAGATGGTGATTTTCCCAATCGTGAGATAGTGATTTTCCCTGTTGAAGCTAGCATACATACATTTTGTTTTAAAACAATAATTTGCAGTTTTAACAAAGGAGAGACTAATACACTTAATATAAATGGGGTATAAATAGAAATAATCTTTAATACACTGTATATAATTATAGGTGCATAGATTATTCCGCAAAAAAAAATGAAAAAAATCTTAGCAATTTTTATCATATGGTTTACGGTCATATGAAGATTGAAGAGAAACTTTTAAAAAATATATCCTGTTGAATTGTTTGAATCTTGTTTTATAAAAAGAGTATGTTATTAATGTTTTAACAAATTTAGTTCTAAATAATTTAACTGATTGCCACAGTAGTAACATAAATTCTTAGATTTAGCTTTCCCTGTGCAGTCTAAATAATATCATTCTAACACAAGCTGTGTAAATGCAGTTAAAGCAAAATCCATGGTGTGATAAAATCTCTGAATTTTCTTTGTAGAAATAAGAAGTGGATACTGTCTCTCTTGGCTCACTTGCTTTAGATTATATTTATTCAGATTATATAAAAATTAGGAAGGAGGTTATGACATTGCTTAATAAGAAAATCCTTTCCATTTCACATGGCATTGATCAGAAAGAAACAAGGAGTGGCATGAAGGAATGGGTTTGATGAAAGATGCACAATTTGGATACCATGGATTCCTTGTCCTGATTGATTTTTAAAAATCTCATAAGGCAGATGTACACATCACACATCTATAATTTCTTACTTGGACTGTAAATCTAAGTCACATGTGGCGTACAGTGCCACAGGTAAAGAGGAAAGCAGTCTCTCGCCATAAAAAGGATAACAGAAGAAAGGGTAAAGAGAAGAGGGCACTTTGCTGTGCTGTGCTGCAAGCAGCTACAGAACTTGTTATGTCAAAGTTAATCTGAGGCCTGGAGTGGAAGACCCACATGCTGTGAGCAAAACACACCTCTCAGTAAGCTCCCAAAACTTAGAAAAACTCATATTTAATGTAAGTGCTGACTGGTACCATCCCAATGGGAAAATCTAAGGTTAGATTAAGAAGGAACTGACAACAGTCAACATGCAGGCAAAAAGTTAACCTATGGTAATGGGTGAATTATATTTCCTGAAATTCAATTTTGTCTATAGTGATTTACATAAAAATAAGTGATTTGCAAATTAATCATTAATGAAGATCCTTTTCTATTTGAAGCCCTAATACCAACTGGACATGTTTAAATGGCTCAAATCAGTTATTACTATCTAACTCATGATTCTCAGTTGGTTTTTTCCCTGTATTAGTTTTGTAGGGCTGCCATATAGACCATCATCCACTGCAAGTCAATGAATTTGTTTAAGTAGTTTACAGTTGGAAATTAGAAGTCCAATATCAAGATGTAGGTAGGGTTGGTGCCTTCTAAGCGCTGTGATACAGAATCTGTTCTGTGCCTCCCTCCTAGTTTCTTAGTTATAGATGATGTTCTTCATGTGTCTTCACATTGCCTTCCCTGTAAAATGCATCTGTGTCTATGTCCAACTTTTCCTCTTTCATAAGGACACCAGTCATACTGGATTGGAGTCTACCTTAGGAACCTCATCTTAACCTCATCATCGTCAAAGACCCTATTTCTAAGTAAGTTCACATTCATAGGTACTAGAAATGAGGACTTCAAATGCCATTATTTCATTCCTTTTTATGGAAAGAATGGTATCCCATGATATATATATTTATTTATCCACTTATCTATTGATGGGCATTTGAGCTGGTTCCATATTTTTTGCAATTGCAAATTGTGCTGCTACAAACATGTATGTGCAAGTATCTTTTTTGTAAAGTGACTTCTTTTCCTCTGGGTAGAGAGAGCCAGTAGTGGAATTGCTGAATCAAATGGTAGTTCTACCTTTAGTTCTTTAAGGATTTGGAGACCATTATTTTAAGTGAAGTAACTCAGGAATGGAAAACCAAACATCATATATTCTTACTCATAAGTGGGAACTAAGCTATGAGGGTATAAAGGCATAAGAATGAGACAATGGACATTGGGGACTTGGGGAAAAATGCAGGAGGGGTGAGGAATAAAAGACTAAAATTGGGTACAAGGTATAGCGCTCGGGTGATGGTGCACCAAAATCTCATCATTAAAGAACTTACGTAAACAAACACCACCTGTTACCCTCAAAACCTATGGAAATAAAAATATAATCTGATATAGTTTGGCTGTGTCCCCATCCTAATCTCAATCTGAATTGTACCTCCCAGAATTCCCACATGTTGTGGGAGGGACCCAGGGAGAGGTAATCGAATCGTGGGGGCCAGTCTTTCTCACGCTATTCTCCTGATAGTAAATAATTCTCACAAAATCTGCTGGGCTTATCAGGGCTTTCTGCTTTTGCTTCTTCCTCATTTTCTCTTGCCGTCAGCATGTAAGAAGTTTCTTCCACCTCTCACCATGATTCTGAGACCTCCCCAGTCATGTGGAACTGTAAGTCCAATTAAACCTCTTTTTCTTCCCAGTCTCTGGTATGTCTTTATCAGCAGCATGAAAACAGACTAACACAAAATTAAATTAAATTAAGTTTTTAAAAAATAATTAGGACTTCAATATCTTTATGGTAAACACAAGTCAACCCATGTAATCTTTATGTGTTGGAAGTAAAAAACATATCCTACAAACAACATCCGTTAATTCCATTATTTTTATCATAAGATGAAAGAACGGCAAGAGCGAACAGTATAGCAAGCTGAAGAAGAAATAGTGGTAGATATGTGAAGTTTGCAAAGAATGGCCTAACTTGTGAAAAACCATGACATTGGCTTAAGAAAGTCTCTTCACTTTTTTGGAATTACTGACAAACAAGGGATCTAGTCTGATTTTTCTGGTGGGAGATGCCTAAATTATTGATAGGATACTTTGGGGAAAATAATCACCATAATCACCCTATAAAAATCTATACTACCAAAGTTAATTATATGAATAAATGGCAAACATTACACAGGGCCTTGTTAGGCCAGTTAAATAATACCATTTATCTGCTTTATTAATTCATTCTATTATTTGATAGAAAATTTTGAGATCAGATTCACTATATCAGGTACTGACAATACACTGTGGACATAAAGACACATTGATCATCTTGTCTTCCATCAACAAATTATAGCTTTGGTTATTCAGCCTACCTAGAACACCTGTTTTCCTACAAACAAAGGTAACCTGTGAGCACCAGCTCTCAAAGTATTTTGTACACTGGCACATAGACAAGATGCTCCTAGCATGCACAAAACACTGCCATGAATGTGTACAAGTTACTTACAAATTGTAAAAAGAAAAATATTAGGGTAAGAACACTACATAATTCAAAATCACTACTGAGCATAATGAGAACTACATTGCTTTTAATATGTCTTATATCTGATTTGGACAAACCAGTATATCAACATGTCAAGGTTCAGTTACTCTGGTTCAGAGAATGTGAGTGCTATTAGCAGCCCTCATGGCCTCCCATCTCCAATTCCCTGCGGTAGGGAAAATCTGCATATGTTATTCATTTAGCCAACTAAACAAATATTTTTATAATTGCCAACTATAAAATACAGAATACATATGTTATTTTATTTTGGTCATTCATTAATCAAGCAATATTTATTTAGGGCTGATTATGTTGCAGGCACTCAGTACCTGCCCTTACAGAATTATAAGTTAGGAATACAAATAATAAACAAATAAAACACAAATGGATGACAAAGATAATCTTGGTTAATAACAAAAGCTCTGAAGCAAACCAAGAGATACTATTGAGCAACTGAGTAGTTGAATGGGAGAAAAGCTCTTTCAGATCAGAGAGTCGAGGAAGGTTTTCCTGACATGTGCTCTGAGATAAGAATGACAACAGAATCAGTCATGCCACATCGATGGCTAAGCTTCTCAGGAAAAGCAAACAGAAGAGCAAGACCACACAGCTTCAAAGAGCCAGGGATGTCAGAGAAACAGAAGCCAGTCCCACTCCATAAACACACCTTTGCTATTAATATATAGAGAAAATGTATTTTTAATATGCACTTTATTTTTCCTATTTTCCCTTTTAATCACATGTTGAATTATAATATTTAATAACCATAAAGCATAGCCTAATAGTAACTGCTTTAAATGTTCAAACTCTAAGAATGAGCATCTACTATAAGCATATTTATTAAAAACCATTTTTGATACTGTATTTAATTCAAAATATATGTTTGTTTTGCCAGAAACACTTACTGTGTTTACAGCTGTTACATGCTACTTCATTAGACTGCCATACAGATGTTGTTTGGGTGAATCTTTAAATGGAATTATTTCTTAATGAAGAGTTAGAACTACTTTCCTAAGCAAGGTTGTAAAATTTCTAGAAGTAAATTTCTCCTCACATTTTTGAATTGTAATGACTTATCTAAATAATAGCATGCAACACCCTTAGGGTTTCAGTAAAGAATACAGTTGACCCTTGAACAGTGGGCCTACTTATGTGCAGATTTCCTTCCAACTCTGTGCAGGCCTACTTATGTGCAGATTTCCTTCCAACTCTGTCACCTCTGAGACAGAAAAACCAACCCTTCCTCTTCTTCCTCCTTCTCAGCCTAATCAAGGGAGGACAATGAAGATGAGGAACTTTATGCTGACCCACTTCTGCTTAATGAACAGTAAATCTAGTTTGCTTATGATTTTCTTAATAATACTGTCTTTTCTCTACCTTACTTTACTCTAAGAATATAGCATATGATAAATTTATCATACAAAATATGTGTTAATCGACTGTTTATATTATTGGTAAGGCTTTTGGTCAAGAGTAGACTATTAGTACCTAAATTTGGGGGGAGTCGAAAGTTACATGTGAATTTTCAACTGTGCAGGGGACAGTACCCCCAACCTCAGTGTCATTCAAGGGTCAACTATAAATGTGTGTGTATGTGTGCATGCATGTGTGCACGTGTGTATATGCACATGTGCCTTACTCAGTGTGGGCTGCTGTAACAAATTACCATGTACTGGGTGGCTTATAAACAACAGAAATTTATTTCTCACATTTCTGGAGGCTGGAAGTCTGAAATCAGGGTGTCAGTAATCAGGTTCTGGTGAGGGTCCTTTTCCAGGTTGTAGATTTCTGCTTATGTCCACACATGCTAGAAAGAGAATGGGGGCTCTTACTCTTTTACAAGGACACTAGTCCTGTCATGAGTGTTCTACCCGCATGACCTAATTCCCTTGCAAGGCCTCCTTTCCTATCACACTGGTGTTAGGGTTTCAACATATGAATTGTGGGGTAGGAGTACAACGTTCAGTCCACTGCAACGTGTGTGTGTGTGTGTGTGTGTGTGTGTGTGTGTGTGTACATGTTCTTCAAAACTCTCTTTTATTTTCAGTCAAGAAGTATTTCTTTTTATATGCAACTATTAACAGTGGGAATTCATATATCCATGTTCTAGGTGCTCTGGACAAGGCAATTATTCATCTATTGCTTGCTGACTATTCTCTTCTTACACCTATATTTCAGCCCTTTAGCTTCTTCCTATAAGCCTCCATTATCATAGTCCTATCTCAGAGAAAGGCGCTCAAGTTTCCTTTAACACCAAACACCTCTGCTTGTACTCTGGATCCTGTCCCAGCCCTCCCTGATCCTTGTTCCGTTCTTTACTTTTAGAATTTTCCACTTTCTTGTTTCAATCGGCTTCTGCCTATCAGCTCATAATAAAAATACTTGAGTAAAACTTTTCCACATTAAACAAACCAAAAACCAAAACAATTCTTCATCCCTGACCCCCCCCCTTCTTTTTTTTGAGATGGAGTCTCGCTCTGTCACCCAGGCTGGAGTGCAGTGTCACGATCTCGGCTCACTGAAGCCTCCACCCCCCGGGTTCATGCCATTCTCCTGCCTCAGCCTCCCGAGTAGCTGGGATTACAGGATGTGCCACCATGCCCTGCTAATTTTGTATTTTTAGTAGTGACAGGGTTTCACTATGTTGGCTAGGCTGGTGTCGAACTCCTTGCCTCAAGTGATCCTCACCCGTCTTGGCCTCCCAAAGTGTTGGGATTACAGGAATGAGCCACCGCGCCTGGCCTATCCCTGAGTCTTTATTGAACTAGTGATACATACATCTCTCTTCTTGACACATTTCAGTAATCAGCCTGCCTTCTTCCCACAACCCATTTCCTTTATTATAGAAATGGTTGTCTCAAATGTTAATTTAATCAGGTCAAGTTGTCAATGTCTTATTCTTGGTCCTCATTCTACTTTACCCCTCTGCTTCTTGAAAGTTGCTCCTCTTGTAATGCTACTACATGCCATCTTCTCTGAGTTTGCTTATGTCATTTGGCTTGAGTTCTCTTCCATTCTCTCTTTGGCTCCCTATTTGATCCCACTATTGCTTCTCTTTGAGATATATATATATATATATATTTTCCTGGATAATTCCAGTCTTAATCATTTATTCAATAATCACCTAGATTCCATCCACACGTCTCTTTTCAGCATCAGATCCAAATGTCTAGCTTTCATTCTTCAATTACAATCTTTATATATCTGTCATTTCAAAATTAAAATATAGAAGTTTGAAAATACTAGTTTCCCTCTCCTAAATGTGAAGATCCCAGAACACAGATTGTCTTTTGTTTACCTATGTACTCCTGATATAACACAGTATTATCCAGTGCATGGTAAACATATATTAAACAAATTTAATATTCAAGAGATTACAGGATGTGAATTTATGACGTAAAGTATGCAATTTAAGTTTTTGCCTAAGGCAGATGGACACTGGCAGGCAACAATAACTAAACAATGAACACTTGGGAAATTTACCGTTATTTACTTAAAATAACTGAGGACAAAAGGAAAAGGCTTACATATAAAAGATATACTAAGAAGAAGAAAAAAGTCTTCTATCTGGTGAACCACATTACATTAAATACCATTCTGAGAGATCTCAGATTAAAAAAAAAAGAGACAGACTTCCCTCTTGACCTATTAAGTTGTTCAACTAGGAGTCTGCCTCTATATTCTGTCTCCCGTTAGATCATTTTGATTTATCATCCTAATTGTTTTCTTTTTAATTATCTCTGGATATGTCCTGCCTGCTATAGAACTCATTTGAGCATACTCAAGGAAACATTTAGTGCTCAAGCATGTAAAATTTGGCTTTTGAGTTAGCTTCATTAAAACAAACAAAGAAACAAAGAAAATGAAAACAGATACCTGTAAATAATCTCTGTCTTGAAATCTCCACAGTTCCTAAATAGCTGACTGAGTGTTTACTGTGCTGAGAAGACCCCAGTGAGGCTGCTTGTTGCAAAATAATGGAAAAGGTAGTGGCCACTGACATCTGTTTTGATAAGATAAACCTCTCCTTCTCTTGAGTCTTATCAACAGAAACTCATCCCATTTGGAACACTGGTGGGTCTTCTGCAGGACTTGCCTGGAAATATTTTATGAAATCTTTCTCTTCTCTAGCTTTCCTAAAACCTTAAAACCTCAGGACATATGACCTATTTAATAACTGAAGTCAACAGTATAAATGACATTTTCATATTCAAATATATAAAAAGTACCTTTAATTAATACCTTGTGTAATCCCTATATCTAGTTTTTATTACAGAAATTTTTACTTTTGTTATTGCTTTGTAAATGTTTTATTATATTCTGTGTAGTTTCTGTTGAGAAGATCCTATTGGGAGAATAGGCATAGAAGTTCCTGGAAAAACAGGCATTGTCAAATGTTCTATAAGGCCTATGGTAGAAGAAACACTCTTACTTCAAAACAAATTACCAAGATCTAACTAAAAATTAAATGCACTAAGTGTACCCCCTCCTTGATTTTATTAGAAATATAAATTTCTAAAAACATATTATTCATTAATGTATTCATTCAACAAATATTTATTGAACACCCATCATGACCTTCTAAAATCGCTGACATAAAGGTATTATTAATATTAAATGGAGCGCTAGTAAACTTGTATTAAAAAGAGTTGTTAGAACTGTTTCTCAATCACCATTGATTAATCATTTTATAGTTGTGAGCATCTGCATGCCATATGTATTATTATTTACTAGTACTTTTTTAAAATCTAGTTTCTTTTACAAATATTTCTTTAAAAATTAAACTTTATACAGTTACTAAAAATAAATAGTATCATATGATCTGAACACATTGGAAGACAGTCAATACAAAATTAAAAATAAATTAAAATTATAACATGTTGCTCATGTATGACATAAACTCATTTAATGTGACAACAGAGGTATCAATACCACACTTTGGGAAATTTGATCTTGGAAAATATTTGTGATATGTAACACTTCCTAGAAATAGTGTGTTTTCCCAATACTATCAAAGTCTAAGTATCTTGACATCAGAAATAGAGTCTTACAAGTTTTAAGTTCACTTTTTCACAAACAATGGATATGCAGTGAGTTGAATTATAGAATAAACATTGCACAAGCCCCTTGAGTTCTACACACAGGTTTTCTTTGAAGAGTAAGTGTATCTTCCTATTAAGAGATAGTTTTATTTTAAAATAAAAGGCATCTAATATTTTATCTAAATAAAAATCAGGTATTCTGAAGAAAGACTCTTTGCCTTGATTTGGTAACACGCATATTTCATGGATTCTACTTTGAACATTTAACCAAGAGATTCGATGTGATTACTTCAGTAACAATTCAATTTGAAATGTCAACTATGTTCAGCATTTAAAAATTAATAGCTAAATCCCTTTAAAGATCAGGGAAATTATGTTCTGGCTTAGAATAATTTTATAGCTTTATGAATCTCCTCGTGCATTGTTTGCATCTTTTAAATGATTCTAAATGATGCACTTTCTTTCAAGGCCCATTAGTTCAAAGAATTTTGACAGTCACAGCTTAAGGTATTAATTTTCATAGCAGATATATATTTTCTATTGGCAGCAAATTTTTCAAAACCAAACATACTTCACCTAAATTATGAGTATATACATTTTAAATAGGTTAGAGTAGTAAACAACCATGAAAAAAATTGAGAATTTAATCAAGTCTTTTCTCCTTCCCATTTATTTGCTTTCTGAGAACAGTCAGTGAAGGAAGAATCCCGAAGCAGCAGTCATGATGAAGCAAATGTGCTCTGTGCAGCGCAGGAGCTTTCTCCAGAGGCAGCAATTGTGAGAAAAAGGAGAGTGGATCCTCGTATGTAATTAACACATATAAATAGGAAAAGTACTGACCAGTATCACTTGGTATCAGAAGTACTCCCGACTTAAAGGACATTAATGAAAATGCCATTACCTCTAAACGGCACTAATAACAAAAGAAATGTTTTTCTGGGTTATCAAGATCATCTCAACAAAACCTAAAATGATTTGTTCAGTTATTCATTCACGAAATGAATATTATTGACATACTACTATGTGTCAGGCACTGAGCCAGACATTCAGAAAATTACAGAGAACAAAAATAGTCTCTGATCTCTTGAAGCTTGCAGTTTAGTGAGGAATACAGGCTTTATCAAACATTGTGCATTAATATGTTATTATGAATTGAAGTAAATATTAGGAAGAAAGAGAAGTTGGCTCTTCAGAGCATTTTGCAAGAATATAATCTTGCTAGGATTTTGGGGTGAGGGTGAGCCTCTCTGACAATTTGGCAGGAGCACATGTGTAATCATTGATCACTTTATATGATTTAGCTCAAATAATAAAATTTGATATTCATATTGTCACACATGGTTCTAATATTGAGGATTCTATACGAACTGAGAGTTAAAGAAAAACGGAGCTAACGCCATGACAAATTCAGTACACAAGTTTTCTTTTTCTTTCTTTTTTTTTTTTGAGACGGAGTCTCGCTCTGTTGCCCCGGCTGGAGTGCAGTGGCCGGATCTCAGCTCACTGCAAGCTCCGCCTCCTGGGTTCACGCCATTCTCCTGCCTCAGCCTCCGGAGTAGCTGGGACTACAGGCGCCCACCACCTCGCCTGGCTAGTTTTTTTGTATTTTTTAGTAGAGACAGGGTTTCACCGTGTTAGCCAGGATGGTCTCGATCTCCTGACCTCGTGGTACACAAGTTTTCTTCCTTAGCTTTAGCTCTACAGTCTGAGTGTATGCAAAAATTTAGCACGTAGATACCTATTTTTTTTTTTTTTTTAAGACGGAGTCTCGCTCTGTTGCCCCGGCTGGAGTGCAGTGGCCAGATCTCAGCTCACTGCAAGCTCCGCCTCCCAGGTTCACGCCATTCTCCTGCCTCAGCCTCCCGAGTAGCTGGGACTACAGACGCCCGCCACCTCGCCCAGCTAGATTTTTGTATTTTTTAGTAGAGACCATCTACTAAATAATGGGATTGCTGAGTCAAATGATATTTCTGCCTCTAGGTCTTTGAGGAATTGCCACACTGTCTTCCGCAATGGTTGAACTAATTTACACTCCCACCAACAGTGTAAAGCATTCCTTTTTCTCCACAACTTCGCCAGCATCTGTTGTTTTTTGACTTTTCAGTAACAGCCATTCTGACTGGTATGAGATATTATTTCATTGCGGCTTTGATTTGCATTTCCCTAATGATCAGTGATGTTTGGCTTTTTTCATATAATTTTTGGCTACATGTATATCTTCTTTTGAGAAGCATCTGTTCATGTCTGTATTGGTCTGTTTTCACGCTGCTGATAAAGACATACCTGAAACTGCATAATTTACAAAGAAAAAGAGGTTTAATGGACTCACAGTTCCATGTGGCTGGGGAGGCCTCACAATCATGGCAGAAGGTGAAAGGCACACCTTACATGGTGGTAGGCAAGATAGAATGAGAACCAAGCAAGAGGGGTTTCCCCTTATAAAACCATCAGATCTCGTGAGACTTATTCACCACCATGAGAACAGTATGGGGGAACCACCCACATGATTCAATTATCTCCTATTGGGTCCCTCCCACAACACATGGGAATTATAGGAGCTACAATGCAAGATGAGATTTGGGTCAGGACACAGTCAAACCGTATCAGTGTCCTTTGCCCACTTTTTAATGCGGCTGCTGTTTTTTTTTTCTTGTAAATTTGTTTAAATGCCTTATAGATGCTGGGTGTTAGATCTTTGTCAGATGTTCAGATTGCAAAATTGTTACCATTCTATCTCGGGAACCCTATCTGAGACTTAGGGGTGGTGGCTCTGTCTTCTGCTATTTAGTCATCCTTTATAGTTCTCTTTACTTCTTATTAGCCATCTCTTCTCACTGAAATCCTGTTATAATTTTTATATAAACATTTCCTGTCCAATTTACTATGTGATTTCTGTCACCTTATTAGAGCCTGACTGATACATCCATCAGTGTGATACTTTGAATTCATAAACATGTTATACTACATCACAACTATAGGTTGCATAACGTGTCACTCTGTCTTCCTATAATCCCCATTCTCCATTATACACTTGTGTGACTGTGTAATCCCTGTTCACTCTTCAAGACACAATGAAGCTATATAGTCACTGGAAATCTTCACCTCTTTTCTCTCTTCTACTCCCCAAGGACTAAGGCTTAACTAGTGTCTCCTTTCTTCTCACATTGACACTATAAATATGTCTGTAATATAATTTTTGTTTTCTTTGTTTACAAATCTACCTCCCCAACTAAATTGGGAGTCTCTTGAAGGTAGATAGTATGCCTTTTAATGTCTGTGTTTCCAGCACCCAGGACATACTATAGTATAATGGCACATACTATAGAACACATTTCAACAGTTGTTAAATACATGAATGAATGAATGAATGAATGAACAAACTCTCTTCTTTCTTATTCTCTGCCTTATCTTGGCTTCTTACAGGGCACCATTGTTTAAGTGACTTTCAGAGATAGCCACTTTCAGAGATAGAATATCCAAAACACAGTTTTATTTCTTTTTACCTTCTCATCCTTCTATATTTCCCCTGAGTTTATTTTCCCATCTTATCTTACTATAAACATATAGTGGTAGTGTTATTTACATTTTAAACCAAACATTGTTTTCTATGATTTCCAATTCTATAATTTTTGAAGAAATACAGGCAGGGCTGATCCTTGCAACTGCTTAAGCTGATCAACGTCTACTTGAGGTAAAAGAACAAGAGGAAAAAGGCTCTGGACCCAAACTACAGAACTTGGCTGTTTGTATCCTTGGATATGACCACTTTCTCTGGTAGTAACACCTTCACCTGGCTCTCCAGTTCAATGCTGCCCCATTTCCCCATATGCACCTCTGTCTCAACTACATTCTGATTTTAGTCCTAAGTTTAAAGGAAAACTTTCCTAGTTCTCATTCCTGCCTAGTTCTTGTTAAACATACAATTCATGTTCACCTCCAGGTGTAACTCCACCTCTCATAAAATCTATATACCACATACAATTCCTGTCACCTCATTTCTTGGTGTTTGGGTCCTATAAGAAAACCTTTAGCTACTTCTTCTTTACCTAATTTTGTAATGTCTGTTACCAATATTTGGCAAGTCTTTATTCTACTGACATTTCTGAACTACCCAAGCCACCATTACCTGTTTCTCTATGCTAAGCTTTTTATCCTTGGGTTTATTAACTGGGTTCTTGGGCTGAGTGTTAGCTGACTTTCTTTAATAATGTAGCATATTAATTAATGAATCATTTTAAATGTGTAATTCTTTGTTTGTTAGAAGAAAATCTGTAAACAAAACAAGAAATTCATGGCACTTTTCTCAGCTGGTATTTAGGTCGTGCAAATCAAACACAAAGTATTGTTTCTAAATTTCAGAGACGTAGCACGGTTGTTAATCAAAAATAAGTTCTCATCATAATATATATGTTCATTTGATGAAATGATGAAATTACTTTTTATTCTATATATGTCTTCTGTAATACCTTAGTTTCCTTCAATTATAGCTCAGAGTATAATAAGGCATTTAATATTATTAATTCAAATGTTATTCTCCATACCATATTGATTATTTAACTTCAGTTTTCTTTTGTATGGTAAGAGCATACTATCTAACAGAGGATTAAATGATAAAAAGAAAGTATTGGATTTAATGTTTTCAATATAGGAAGTGCTCAATAAATATTAGCTTTTGTTTTGTTTTTTGTTTTTTGGTTGGTTGAGACGGAGTCTTGCTCTGTCACCCAGGTTTGAGTGCAGTGGCGCAATCTCGGCTCACTGCAACCTCTGCCTCCCGGGTTTAAGGGATTCTTCTGCTTTAGCCTCCCAAGTAGCTGGGACTACAGGCCAATGCCACCACACCCGGCTAATTTTTGTATTTTTAGTAGAGACGGGGTTTCACCATATTGGCCAGGCTGGTCTTGAACTCCTGACTTCATGATCCACCCACCGCAGCCTCTAATCCCTAAGTGCTGGGATCACAGGTACGAGCCACTGCACCCGGCCATTAGCTCTTATTTTACTATGGATATGCTCAACACATTTGTACTTGAGATATACATTTGAATAATTATGAATATGTATTTATTATAAATTCTTTTGAAAGTTACACTTATTATTATATTTATTATGTATATCTAGGATGAATCTGGTGCTAAATTCTTGGTCAGTAATAAAATAAATCAGAATAAAAATAAAATTCACAAAAAAAATTGTGTGGGTGAAAATACGAGCTGATTTATGATTATCTAATTTGTTTTTTAGCTCTCAGGAATGCATAGGTGAAAAGTGAATCTTTCCTGTGTCCCCACATTACAATACCTTTGATGATAATATATCTGAAATAACTTATTCATTCGAATGACTGAAAACATGAAATTCTGTACCAGTCAAACATCTTGCAGGAATTGCAATGTGTGTTACACTTATCAAATCATAAAATGATAATCTTCCCCAAGAGACAGGAATACCCTAAGGGGTCTGAAATTTCCTTTCCAATCAAAGCATTTGGATGCAAGGAAAGATGTGTGTTTTCCTTTGAGACAGCTGGTTTTATTTTGCATAGGCTATTATTATAAAGAAAAATCATTTGAGAAGAAAAATTTGATTCTCAGAGACCTAGTTCAATGACTCTGAAAATCAGATACTAAGAGGCATATATTTGCTTTCCTCTCTTCTGGGGTTCCTCTCTTTGCTCCTACATCCAAGAAAACAATAGTTTTCTTATTCTCCCACTGCTTTGCTTTTGTATATTTTACTTAAGGCTTGTCTTTTTCCTCCTCTTCTATTTTTGGTGTTTGATCTAAAGACTCCGATGTTCTGGCAGAGATAATCTGCGTTCCCCTACTCCTCCACTGCTGCCCCAGTTGTAGAATTAATAACCCAAGCTCTTGAGGTTAACTTTCAGTTGAGATTAGGAAGACTTTTTCCCTCCAGGATTTATCTGAGTCTTTTGTGGTTTTGATAAATCACTTTGAATATAAAAATATAAAAACAATCTTACTGACACAAGATAAATCACTAAGAAGTCTTGTTCAAGCTACCTCTATCAGAACATACTTTAAATCCGTAGGGTTGATTTACAGATCTTAAAATATTTTTAAAGTCCAGTTGTAGGCAAAAAGTGATTAAGGAGAAATTCACTTTAATAAGAGAATTTAAGCTACTGAGTAATTGAAAACCATTTCTTGATCATTTGAATACCTATATTGAAAGTAACAATAAAAGAACTTGATTAAAAACACCTTACTCTAGGCCAGGCATGGCCTATAATCCCAGCACTTTGGGAGGCCAAGGTGGATGGATCACCTGAGGTCAGGAGTTGAGGACCTGCCTGGCCAACATGGTGAAACCCCATCTCTACTAAAAATACAAAAATTAGCTGGGGCTGGCGGTGCCTGCCCATAGTCCCAGATACTTGAGAGGCTGAGGCAGGAGAATCTCCTGAACCTGGGAGGCAGAGGTTGCAGTGGGCTGAGATCACGCCATTGCACTCCAGCCTGGGTAACAAGAGCAAAATTCGTCTCAAAAACAACAACAAAAAAAAAACTCCTTACTCTTAGATTATACTAGCTACTCTAGGTTTCAGGTAAAAAGCACTGGTTAGCTTTATATATACATTTTTTTTCACATATTTATATATAAACATACATACCTTTGTATATGTAAACGTGGTAAGGTTTATAAAAACAAATACAGATTATTAAATTTTAGAATAACATAGTTAAATTGATTACCTACTTCTTTCTGCAATGCTCTTAAATACTGTAAGTTATTTTCACTTTTTACAACTAAAAACTGTGGTGAAAATGTTGTTTAAATTAAAATAGGAAATCCATATAAAAGTCAATATTATTATTTAGGAAAAAAATGAGAATGCAACATATAATAGGCCCAAGAATAGAATAAAAGCAGGTAATTCATCTTACTCTCTGTACAGAGATGGAAACTTTAGTGCCTGCCCATGATAAAGGATCAGGGTCTAAATTAAAGCTTCATTACAAAAATGCTCAATTCTCCCCTTTGTTCTTGGAAATAAGGTAGGAAGTTCTTTCATGCAGAAGTAGAAGGAGAATTAATATCTTGCTCAGCTATAAAGCCTCGTCAAAATATCCCACTCTTATATACATATTAGGAGTATATCCTTTCTATCAAAAATAATAACTGTGATTATGATAGCTGTGGTAATTGCATGTATTAATGTCTCTCAATAAGACAACTCTCCTGATACGTTTACTCTGTGTATTCCCCTCACACAATGACTATGGCCTTGGTCACGTGATTTGCTTTGGCTGACCTGACATCATCAAATGTGACCCAAGCAGAAGTTTGAATTTCCTTTCACACTGGGGCTTGCCCTCTTGAAACATTGCTATCACCAAGCAAAGTGTCTTTTTGAGGACAAAAAAACCACATGAAGAAGGAGACTTAATCATCACAGCATCCTCAGCTAAGCCAAATCCCCAGGCAACCTGTGTGCTGTACATAGCTACATAAGTAAGCCTGGAACAGGCCAGCAGTGTATAGCTGACACAAATAATTTTTTGTAATATCTACTCCATTTGGCAGGATGGAATAAGGTTTAGTTATCAAAGTTATCAATTATAAATATCAATATGTATAGGGAAAGTGTGTGGGTGATGGTTAAAATTAGTTGTGATGAAATATCCCTGGCAACCAGTTTAAAGTAAAATCACACACATACGACTATTCTTTTGTTTATATTCTTTCTAGACCTAACCACTATGTATTTGCTGACTGAATGCAAGAATGGATGATGTAACTGCAATTTATCTTGACAAGGCAACAGATAGGGATACTGATCACACACATCCTTTTAAACCTAAACTGTTTCTCAAATTTTCTTATAGGAAGTGTATAATTTATTTAGAAGGAGCAAGTCTTGGTAGCAATAATTGTGGTGGTGGCAGTAGCAGTCAAAATAATAGGTACTGCAAGTAATGTATTATGAAAAATTTCCTATTTCAATAATATCTCACAACAGACCTATGAGAAATGAAGAAAGGACTTTTAATATTCTCACTTTACAGAGAAATGGAAGCTTAAATGAAGATGCCGGGTTGCAAACCCAGGTCCGTTTAACTCCAGAGGCTAAGTTCTCAACCTCTATGTTAAAACACTTCCACCATTTTATATTCATATGCACTACTGACAAGGGGCTCTGTGAAGTCTGGGTCCAGATCCAAGCAATACGTCTTTCACCAAGATGCCAGGAGCACCAATGAATCTGGACTTTTTTCTACATGAGATGTTATACAAGGCATGGGTGTTACACAATACAGAGGCCAAGAGCCAACAAGAGGTAATGAGACTTGTGAGTGCAAACATTTCCAAACTGAGGGAGAAGGCCAAACTAGAAGACCAATTTCCTCCCTTCTCTTGTGACAGTGATTTTGCTACCTATCATGGGATGCTGATAAAAAAACAGATTTGTGAAAATGTTTAGATAGGAGAAGGGATTTGTAATTCCAAGTATGTAAGAATGTCAAATTTAGGGTGAGCATATACTTTATCTAAACCAGGATACTAGAGAGTGAAGGAGGCAGTATGAGTAAGTATGTTGGCAAAACAAGTGTAAATTGTGACTTTCAGACACAGTAGATTATACAGTAGCACAAATAGACACAAGGTAGGTTTGAGATGCTGTAATCCAGCAATAATATCAGTTGTCATGAGATGAATAACATGTTCTAATATTCTGTGTAAAGCATTAATCTCGATTGTCTCTAAATCATCAAGGTACTGGAATGATGGTATTCTGGTTATAGTAATATTAAATATCATCTGCAGAAGAAAGTTTTAATAATATTAGGCAAATCATAAGTATAGAATATGTAAGTTTAGAATATATGTACAAAAATTAAATACATTTGGAAATTAAAATGCCGTATTTTATTATGTCAGATCAAAACCTTCCAAAGTTAAAAATGCAAAATTGAGTTTCTAAAGTGCCTATTCTTGCCCTTTGCTATATTTTTTAGGTACTAAGCTTTTCATGATTGTCATCCCCTAGGAAATACATTATTTTTACTTAAAAATAAAGAAATCAAAGGAGTGCTGCTAAAGGAAAAATATGAAAATGCTATTTAATGTAATTATAGTCTTGAAAAACTGTATACATGATTTGCCATTAGAAAAATCATTTTCAAGTGATTTATAAGGAAATAGATGCCTGGAGGACAGTTTTTCCTCAACATTACATTTTATCTAACAAGCATTCTGTTTTCTTAATGTCTCCTACCACACTCAAGCACTCAGCTGTTCATTTTAGTGTCAGTCTGCAAACCCTTGTGTATTTCCATATGTATCTAACTCCTAAAAGATTATAAACCTTCCTAAAAATTAATGACCCAGGCAAAATCTTTCTATAAACAAACCATTTCTACTCATGAATCTTAATTGGTAGAGGTTTTTAAGCTAAAATTTCCCAAGTTCCCCCTATGGCTGAGGGGTATTCTTTTATTCTTTGCAACTATATCATAATACATTTGATACTCCTAGGACTTAAATGAGATAGGCTATATATAAGCTTTTGTTCTCAGACTTTAATGTGAATAAGAATCCCTTGGGAAGTTTGTTTGTTAAAAATACATATCCCTGATCTACATCCTCAGAGGATCAGGTTCAATAGGTTTTTGGCTAGAACACAGTAACTTTCATATTTAATAGGCAATCCAGGTCATTCTGTTGCAAGTTGCCTAGAATATATCTCTGATTTGGTGCTTTTTAAAGAGTTAGTCTGCAACATTTTCTAGGAGAAATGCAAATTAAATATGTTGGCCCAGTTCCCATTCCACTACTACAAATCAGGAAAGTCTACACAATTTAGACTCAGTTTTTCAAAAACAGAGCTAAGCAGAATCATCCTCATTATTTCCCAAAGGGGGGAACTTTTTAAGAAAGTAACAAAAATTTTAAATGGTAGAGAGAGCAATGGGAGAAAGTGAAGGTATCATTACGCTTGGAAAGGTTTATAAAGAAAAAAACATACCCATTATAATTACTCAGTTGCAGTGAAACCTAGAATCTGTAAATACATACAGAAATACATAATTGACATATAAAACAGGCTAAATAAAATTTAGTATCAGGTAAAAATTAGAAAGGATTTATTTTTCTGAGCATATCTTTTTGAAGTAATAATTATAAGAAATAGCTATTTCACATTGTTGATTATTGTTATATTCAAGATGTTTTTCAAAACTAAATGCAAAGATCTTATTTCAGTGCATAATGACATAATGACTTACAAAGTGGACATTTATTCCTCTTCTTATTTAAGCAGTTATATAAATCAGTTTAATGATTTTTTTGTCATATTTTATGCCATTCTGTAATGGTGCACTTATTAAAGTCTTTTAAAGGGGAAAATAAATAGAAGTAGTAGAGGAATGCCCCTTCTTCACAAGTTACAATCCCACCTTCTTTTCTCTAATAACTAATATTTATTTTTAGTAACTTCATAGTAATCATGTTTGTGAATTGCAATCTGGTGTTTGTGAATACCAGAGCAAATATGAAACCTATTTCTAGCCATTCATGTACTAAATCATTCGAAAGAAATATTAAATTTGCAAGTCTTGATGAAGTATCTTTCTTTAGGGATTCAAGCAGTTGTCTTAATCTGTTTTTGTGTGTGTATGTGTTAGATAGTTATGTCAGAATCTGCTGCTTTCCCTGTAACATGCTTTTCGCACTTGCTGGCTGCTTTGAATTTTGTCATCTCATATGTAGTAAGCCCTCTAGGTGTTGGTTACCACCTAGCCATGAATGACACCAAGGGCAGTGGACACCGTGGTATAACAGAAAGAACCATGGTTCGGATGTTCCAGACCCACCCAATGCCATCTAGGTTAGGTGAAACACAGGGAAGATGAAGATTGTGTTTGTCCTGAAATTACATAATTTGAGGGTTTCTCTAAGATAGAAATACAGGGCTTTCAAAGAGACACATGAAAATGAGGTACTCTGAAGCTTAAGCTTTGTTAGCTACATGGTAAATCTGCCTCTGAGAAGATACTCACAATCCCCCATTCCAATTAATGTAAAATGTAAAATGGAAGGCATAATGTCTGCTTAAACTACATTATCAGATTTGTATAAGAAATCTAAATAAAATAACATGTGAAAGTGCATTTAGTGTCTTACAAATGCAAGCTGCATAGGACACAGTGGCTCAGATTAAGGCTGACTGAGGCTACTCCCCTGAATCTAGGCTGTTTGAGATGCGTCCATTCTTGCATAACATTTCTTGGTTCTTGGGACCTTACACTCTATAGTTTGCCTGGATTTAAAGATTGCTTGATTCTTCTGTCAGTTCTAGTCTAGTTAATTTAGTAATCATTTTTAAGTGTCTGCTGTGGTCAGGAGAGGAATTTCTATAGTTTCCTTTAATTCTTTCCAATTCTGGGTTATCCATTGGTTCTATCTCAGTACCAGCACATGTTCTCATGTACTACATCTGATCTCACAGCTCTGCTCGAATTGAACTTACTCGTCCTTCTCTAAACCAGACTAACCCTGTGAGTACTCTCTATAGAACCTCTACCCTTACTTACTATAACCCTTCCTCCTTCTTTATGCTCTATACTCCTAGTCGTTTATTCCGACATGACATTAACTTTGATAGATTCAATTTTAAAAGGCTCCATGATAAACTACCTTTATTACCTCATTTGTACATTCATTACTTCCTATAGATTGTAATATCCTATATAAGTCTCCGAATTAATCCCTATGCTTTTAACGTTTCCAGTCAGTCACACTTCTGTAAAGGGCCAGATAATATCCTATGTTTTGCAGGCCATTTGCAACTATTTTATATATACCTCAACTATTGGAACTGGGCTTAGCACCACTCCTTCATCCCTCACATTTTCCTTACTTCTGTCCACCAGCATAGTTCACAATGTGCATTTAGTTAGATGGCGGTAGGCCTCCCCTGATAGAGATGGCATTGTATTGAAGATGGCTTGGGATGTTTAAGGCTTGTTTACAGGATTTCCTAGCTGGTCCCCTGGGTTTATCAAGTGTTATTGGTAGAAACAGGATATATTATCTGACTCCCTTCCTTAAAATCCTCATTAATTCCCTACTATCTGAAAATGAAATCCAAACCCCAGTCAGGAACTAAAACAGCTTGGTAATGGCTTCTGAAACATTTTTGGCTTTACTTCTTAATCAGTTAATGCAATTAATTTACTTAAAAGACCAAAACACACCTTTACTTTCCCATACACTCAATGATACATTCCTCCATTAAATTGTTCACTTAGTCAACATATATTGAGTGGCAGTGACTACGATGCAGACGTTGTTAAGGCAGCTACAAAAATATAGGTAGCATAGTCTCTTTCTTCAAGGAACTCTCACAGTAATGTGGACAGACAAAGAAAAAAAGTAAGTCTTTGGCAACTAACTGCAATAGAGGCATCACTTCTCAGAGCAGGAAATAGGGAACAATTCCTGTAGGGAGGTGACATTAAACTATGAACTGAAAATGGGTAAACAGTCATCATGCAAGAAGTTAGAGGAAGACATCTCAAGGCAGTACAAACGCACATGACAGGGTTCAATCATATGAGGCAGGCATGGGGGAGATATAGCATATGCGTGAGTGGCATAATGTAACAGTGTGCCCTGTAGAGCCAGACTGCTCGGGTTCAAATTCCAGTTTGGCCACCTATCAACCATGCAGACATAGCCAAGTCACTTTGTCTCTGTTCCTCATCTGTAAAACGGTAATAATAATAGCATTCACATCAAAGAATTTTCATGAAGATAAACAAATTTATAGTTGGCACATTATAATAACAAAATACACACTGAATATTACTATTATTTTAATTGTCATCATTATCACGACTTTGGAGTCTTCAAGTAGTTCAATATGGCTAAGGGATGGAGTATTAGATGTATGATACCATGAATGGTCTTATACACAGACTGTAACATTTGGAATATATCATCTCCTATGTTTGGTTGTGAATAATCAGTGTCCAGGCTGCAATCTGGAACAATTATATTGGAATCTCTGAGGGTGAGATCTAAACATCACTGAAGCTTTCCAACTAACTCCTGTGTGAGGCCAAGATTGAGAACCACAGAATTAACTAGAAGCAATCTTCCTCCTGAAAACTACTGTAACACTTATCATGTAACTTTGAGGGTACATATCTAATATCAAATGAGTTTTAAAAATACATATTCCTAATTTCCAAGAGTTTTTGGTTCCATGGATGTGGATTGAATAGCATCAAGGGTATTTATTTTTAAAAAGTATTCCAGGTTATTCTGATGTAGGTGACATGCCTATGAGACTGCATAACACTGTATATCATATGGCACAGAGCATATGGTGCCTGGTTTTGTAATTATTTTGTACATTTTTACCTTCTTTATAAAACAGCCATTTCCCGGACAGCAGGGGTCAAGTCTTAATTAAAAACCAGAAATTCTGGGCCACACATAAACATACATACTATGATCTCCTTACGGAGGAGATTTTATAGTAGTTCTGTGTTTCATTTATTAGAGGAAAAAGACAGTTCTCCAGTCACATTTTCCGAATCCTAAATGTCCCAGTGGTTGTTTTCAAGATATTTTGTCAGCAGATAAAACTACTGAGACTATTTAGTGTTAAACAAACGAGTGATGGATAATTGTTTCATAGATTGCCTCCAGTATGTATTGCCATTCTCAATTTTCACAATTCTCTAAGGGTCCTGACAAGCCTGTCTAAAATATTATTATTGGACATGTTTCCTGGGTAAACTTATTCTTTCTGACAACATCCATATTTTCATTCAGTAGAAGCCTCATTCAAAATAATTCTTCATACCAGGACTAACTAAATTCAAGTTCTATATTAGTATATAAATTTAGTGAGTGAATCCCAAGGTTATGCTGAGAATCACATTTTTATCTCTACTTTATTCTTAAATAATCAGCCTGAAATATAGAATTTTATAATTTCATAACTTCTTTACATGAGTAGTACTCAACAAAAGAACAGCAATTATTTACTTTCTCCTGTTTAAGTCTATGAAAAAGTAAAAAATAAACAATCATAAAAGGCAGCAGCTATCACAAGCAATCAGAAGTCTCACAGTCATGTATTTTTAGAACTGGAAAATAATATAGAAATCATAAACTCTATTTCCTTATCTCTGTTGAAATATCCATTTAAAAATTATTTCTGATACGCAGCCCTCCATTTTAGTTTATCAGTATTTTTAATGCTCTCAAACAACACAGTCCATTTATGGGAAACATATTCTTGAAATACAACTTAAATTTTATCTTTCACATTCTCTTCTAAGCTTACTTACTGGTTGTGCCTTTTAACCTTCTGACACACATCCCAACCTGAGTCACATGTAGCT
This sequence comes from Colobus angolensis palliatus, assembly GCF_000951035.1. Taxonomy (NCBI): domain Eukaryota; kingdom Metazoa; phylum Chordata; class Mammalia; order Primates; family Cercopithecidae; genus Colobus; species Colobus angolensis. Next base: position 10,602,589 of record NW_012121043.1, on the reverse strand, counting down.
CAAGAGTCTATAAAAAGCCACTGACTCTGTCTGCTAATTGGTAGATGAATTACTTCTGGCATGTCTGCTTCTTACCTCTTGCGTCAAATCTTCTCCCTAGTCAAGCCCTCTTGGGCACAATTTGCTTTGTATCCAGAGTGTCTCTCTTTTCCTGATCTCATTTGGATCTAATGCTTATTTGGAGGGTTCCTACCATGAACTATTTAAAGATGCTGTGACCCTAACCCACTCAAGGCTGTCTGAATACCACACCACCTTGGTCTGAGTCCAGAGTCTCAGATCACCTGTCAATGAAAGAGGGATTAGCAGAGGAAAATATTTAACTTGTCTTCTGTCTGACAGCTTTTGAATGGTTTAAAAACAGTTGTTTTTCTTACCCATTAACACTCTTTTCTTTGAAGTTTCAACAGTTTTTCACTAAACACATTGCTATAGTTTGGATGTTTGTCTCTGCCAAACCTCATGTTGAAATGTGATCCCCAATGGTGGGTCTAACAGAATTTGAGCCAAGAAGGTACATCCCTCATGAACAGAATAACGTCTCCCCTCAGGGGTGAGTGAGTTCTTATACTATCAGTTCTCAAAAGAGCTGGTTGTTAAAAAGAGCCTAGCATCTCCCCGGCTCCCCTGTGCCTTGCATCATGAGTGGAAATAGCCCGAGGCCCTCATCAGATGTCCAGTCTTGAAATTCCCAGCCATCAGAATCCTGAACCAAATAAACCATTTTTTTCTTTATATTACCCAGTCTCACGTATTCATTCCTTTATAGTGACCCAAAATTCACTAAGAGTTACATTTTCCAAATAATTTGTGTACTGATCAGTAAGCTCTGGGGTAAGATGACTTGTAAAATGAGATTATCAAATCCACTTGAAAGTTCTATCTGCACTATCAGCACTTACAACTCAACATGACCCAACACCAGCACTATTATCTTGACCACAAATCTGTTATTCTTCCTAACATTTCTATGGGATTTACCAAATTAACAGCCATACTTGTTCCAAATTAAATTGCCAGGATAACGTTCACTGTTCTCAGGTGCTTCCTCTAGTAAGGTCCTAACTGTTCTCACTGCTTCCTCTTTGTTCCATTCAATCTATTTTCAAAACAGTAGCCAGAGAGATGCTGTTAACAAACAAGTCAGACCATAACACTTATCTGATCAAATTTCTCCAATGTATCTTATGTGCCATGAAGTAAAAACCATAGCCTTTACATTTCACTGGCCTTACCCAGGAGGTACACTCCAGTATCTCTCTGACCTTGTCGCCCACTCACTCAATCCCCCAAACCCCGCTGGCCCTGACATTCTTCCAACACGCTGCTTCTGTCTCAAGGCATTTCTTCTTGCCATTCCTTCAAACAAGAAAGACTATTTCCAAAATATCCCAGGGGACTCTCTCACCTCCTTCATGTCTTTACTCAAACATCATCTTCAGAATGAGGCATTTTCCCATCACTTTACATAAAATTGCACATCCCCCCGCCACTGAAATCTCACACTTCGTATTCTCTCTTCATTGCTTCATGTTTTTCTGTAGCATTTATTTTTTTTAATGTATTATAAGTTGTATTTGTGGGTTTAGTTACTTATCTTTCTCTCTTTCTCTTTATATATAAGGTTTTTAAAAGCAGCAATTTTTGCACAGTTTTGTTCACTATTTTATCTCCATTACTTGCCAATCAATGGATATTGGTTAAATGAATACCTTTTCCGTGTATAAATATTAGAGCTCTAATGACCCCTGTGGTTTTTCTCACATCAATCCCACCCATCACTAATGTCACAGCTCAGAATGAAATTATATTTTGTTAGAATTATTGTCTTCCTTACAATGTCTCTCACTAATCTAATACATCACACATTCTCCTGCAAGAATAATCTTTATGTTTGATTACATTCAATTCAATTGTTTAATAAATGAAGCCCCAAATCTGTAACATGGCATTCAAGATACTTTTAATTTGATCCCTAGATATCACATTTAAGCCATTTGTGACTATGTATCTCTCAATTTCTCACCTTTGTTCACATGCAGTGTCTTCTACCTGCAATCATTCTCACTCTACTCCCTGTTTACTAAACCCTACCCTTCCATCGAGCCACAGCCTAACTACTATACCCTTAGTGAATTATTCTCCCAGTCAAAAATAACCTTCTCAAAAGATTCAGCCTTAGCATGACTCGATATGCTCGTCATAGCTTTTCTATTAGTTTTCAAGCACTTTACCTGAAGCATCAAAATAAATCTTCCTCTTGGGCAGACATTATGTTTGTTTTATTGAATTATTTATGTTCCATATTTGAATTCTTCTTGACTTTAACAAAACTGTTTTATATGTTTATCAACTGTATTGATCAAACTAAAACATATTTCTATGAAGAGAGCTCTATAATATATATTTGAGAATTCTATTAAAGTAGACATTGATCCATTATTGAACAATCCTGGAACTTCATTTGTCAATAATGCCATTGTGAATGACTGCCAAATGTCTTGCTCAAATTAACATCAACTACAGCATTTCTCCAGTATTTCCTTCAGAAGGAAAATAATCCATGCCTTGATATGGATTTTAGTGCAATTTTTACCCCAATACTCATTGATTCTTTCATTCCAACTGAAGTTATACAACCCACTTATTTAGTACTCTGTACTACTCTTTTACAAATATTAATATTTTATAAATATTAGATTTCAAGCAAATTTCACTGTAGATTTAATTTTTAAAAGGTAATCTGTATGCAGTTTTTCTATTTCCAGACTTCAGGCACATAATATAAACTACCCATCCCTTATATAAGATGTGGATAGCAATTCCACTTTTCTTCTGGTTTCTTATATATTAAAGAAATTTAATATTAAATAAATCAATATGTTTAGTATTTTTTAATAGCTTATCTTTGCCAGGTCTTGTTTCAGAAATCCATATACACCCTATCATTATACCATATACAAATTCAAATCCAGGTTGATAAAATACTAATATCAAAATCAAGTACTTAAAAACATTTAAAAGAATATACTATCTATGATAGGGTACATATGGATTTCCTAAACAAGACTGAGAAAAACACATTATGAATAAAAAATTTAAAATGAATTATTCATTTAGACAATTTATGTATTAGTTTTGTATTAATAATATACATTTGTCTATTTTAGTATTGAAGCTTCTCATCTATGCAAATGGTAATTTATTTAAATATTAATTTTTGATCTTTAATAAAGTGTGATTATCTTCTACAATTTTTGCAGGACATTTTTCCTAGGCCCCTATGCTTTTTAATGATATTATTAAATGTAATTTTCTTTCAATTATAATTTTAAATTGTTTCTTGCTGGTAGATAGAATTACCACTGGCTTTTGTAAACTGATTGTGTTCAGTGATATGCTGAATTCTATTATTGATTTGGATAGCTTATTGCTTATCTTTGATTTTCTATACAGATAATAATATGTATAAATAACGATTGTATTTCCTATCCATTCTTAAATGTTTTCCATCTGTAGAACGAGGGCATCAAACAAATTGCTGAACAAAGTAGCGGTATTGGGCATCTTGTCACATCTTTCAATTCATCTAAACTTTCACAATGAACTATGTATTTTGAATATATCCTTTACTGTTTTAAGGACATTGTGTTCTATTTTTACTCTGCCAACAGTTTTTACCATGAGTAGGTGTTAAAATTTATCAAAGGATTTTTCTGCATCTATTGAGATGACCATATTTCTCCTTTAATCGGCTAAGGTGATGAATTATATAAAAAGATTTTATGTTAAAATATCCTTCAATCCCATTAGTTTTTGCACATCATTGTGCTTAGGCTTCTGTTTTCTTTGGGACTATGATGTCTTTGTTCAAATATAAAAATGGCTTGATTTGTCCTTTTTATACTACCCCTGTGCAAATTAGGTGTTAAGGTTATATTAGCTTTATAAGTTAGGAAGAATTTCTCTTTTTCTAATCAATAGAGGAATTTGCATAAAACAGAGATTTTCTGTGTCTTGAGAACTTTAATACTTCCCTAGAACACGAATTTCCAGACTCTTGGTTATCTGTTTTACACTATGTTTTCAAATCTTCAATATTTCCACCTCCCAACACTCTCAGCACGTTACTTTGCTTCTTATTATATTGTGAGAATGAAAGAAATAAAAAAGAATGGCCACAAAAGCTCACCATCATTTGAAACCACATACTTACATATGTACCCACCATTTCAAAAAGGGGAGTGGTCAAACATTGCTGACAAACACATGATCATTTTTAAATCACTACTTTTCAAAAAACGTACAAAGTATGTTGCCTGTGTGTAATGGGACTATGAGGAATTGGTAGTTTTCACTATATTTTATAAAATTTCCAAAGCAATGAAATTAGATATTTCAGTTTCAGATATTTATCTATTTTTGTGTAACTTATGATGATTTCTTTTGAGTATCTAACTAGCTTTCTTTTCATGTAGAAGAGGAACAATCAATCTTTCTTTCTTTCTATTGAAAGAAAGAACAATTTTCTTTCTTTCCGAGGAAGGAAATTAAAAAATGAAATGAGAAAAGCAGTTTAGAGCTTTGTATACTTCACAAAGAGACTACGTCAGAGAAGTGTTGATTATGTGATTTTTTGCTCTATGCTATTTATGGCACTTTATCCTTTTGTGACATGCTAATCCTTCTTAATCATATTGCAATTAGCTTTGCATGTAGCCATCTGTCAGGGAGATAATCTTGACTGAACTATATAATGATACAAAATACCAGTATTAGATATTTTCTTAAAAATGCTAGATTTGAGAAAGAGAAACTATGGTTTTTTAACGATGCATTACTGAATTTTATCTTCACTAGATGATATTTTAGATCACTAAATATCACTGTCTTAAAAACAGCAGTTTATTAAAATATTTGCACCCACGTTTAATTACAAAGTTCAAAGTGCCTCATAGAATATTAGATATTAAAATATATCAATAACAACATATTTGAATTTAAACTTATTCAAATTGATATAATACTTCACAATAAAGTTTCTTTCTACAAATTAATCCATATGAGAAGAGTTATTTTCCTTAGACTTTCTAAAGATGGATTTTTGAGTTAGACAAAGTTCTTTGTATTTATCTTGATGCATATACTTTAAGTTTAAAAAAAAGTTGAGGTGACCAAGTTTTTATGGTTTACCCCCACTTTTTTTCATTCCATTTACTATATCTCTGTATTCTAATGTAAAGTTCAACAATTATTTGAAAGTCAGAAGCCAACAGAGTCTGTGTCCCGCATACAAATCCAGAGATTTTTTTTTTTTCCTAGAATGCAGTTGTTTGGTTAATTGATTCCTTTCTTTTTTATCCTCTCCTTCAATGTTTCCTTTCTTCCTTTTGTTGTTTTGTTCCTTCCCCATTTTATTTGTTAAACATTGTGATGGGTATCTTTATGTTATGTTGGGTTTTAATGAACTAAGCAAATAAGAAGGCCACGGTTGGTAAAATCTGAGAACATGAATAGCAATTCATTCCTCATCACTTATCAGATGGTTCACCTTAAGAAAGTTGTAGGATAATTCTAATTATCATTTTCTTGTGCAAAAATGGTTTTGAGACTTCATGCCTTTCACAACATAGAGGGTCAAACGCAATCATGTCTGTAAAAGCACAAAGCACCAATACTGGCATGTAGAGGTTGATTAACCAAAAGTTAATTTCATTTTCTTCCTTGGAGTGTTTGATTAATGAAGAAATAATGACATCAAATGTTAAATATTATAAAGCTGTGGTATAAACAAGATACTGAAGAAACACTGAAGAAAGAATGCCTAAATTTTTCTGCAAAAATAGATCATAATATTTGGCTGAATCCTAAAAGATAAAAAGGACTTTGTCACATGTAGAAAGGCTGAGCAGGTATTCTAGGTTCAGAAAGCAGCATATGAAAATTTATGAAGGATAAAACTCTACTGACTGTATGGAGATCATCCACTGGCTGAAAGGTCATACAATGGAGAAATAGAGAGAGATGATGTAGGAAAATAGTCTATGAAGAACCATGAGTGCCCTGCTAAAAAATTTAGTTCTGTATATATCTGGGATTTCCAACCAGTGTGGATAAATGCCTTCAGCCATCAGGGCTTTTGGGCAGGGTGTGGGGCAGCCCTTGAGGTCAACCACTTCTAGCAATAAATACAGGCATGAGGACCTCAGTGTGCTGAACAAACATATTTCTTTGTATGACAATATATTCAAAAGCCTAGGAAACATCTCTATAGATCTTAAAATAAATATTTTGGTTTTTATATTTGCTAAATTTTAGATGCTTCCTATCTTGACTGACTGGTATTAGAAAAGGCAACGATCATTGAGGAGTTAGACAAGTAAAAGCCCTAACTAACGATTACGCAGCTCACACAGGGCGGGAGGGTAGAAGTGAAGTGATCCAGCTGTGGAGCCTGCTTTGAAAAGGTCCACAACACTGCAGCTTCTGCAGTTTGGTATAAGATCAGTTAGAGTTCTCTTAGTATTTCCTGAAGAGCATCAGCATAGAAAATGCCCTTATTCTTGGCAAGGTCTTCCCGGGTTCCTGATACATGAAGTGACCCACTGATGTTTTCCAAGTGTCCATTATATTCCTGCTCAGAGAATTAAGGTATCTTTCTGGGACATGTGGCCTTATAAAGTTCCAGGAGAGAATGGGCAGCTCAGGTTTGGATACACACAGCTGACTACCTGTCCCTACCAAGGAAGAGTTGGCCTGTGTGTAGAGCTACCACTGAGACATTACATCTCTCTGGTCCTACATTAGGATTGAGGCCTTAGCTACCTTTCCTTTGGTTCAGGAAATACAGAAGGGAAGACCACTGGGTCAATTCCACATATTTAGGGATTTCAAAAACAAAGCATAAAAGTTCAGACTTTCTTTCCTGGCGGAAAAAAGAATGATAAGATTAAACAAAAGAGATAAAATACAAGATCAGAGAATTACTTATATGAGTCAGCGGTTTGCAGTAAGAGAGTTGCTTCACTTTGCCACTCTGTTATTAAAGCTACCTTTCTGCTACCTAGCCTGCTCTAAGGGCTCACCTGCTGAGATCAAGCTGGCAGGGAGCTACAGTGCTAGGCCGAGTCACCACAACAGGCTCTAGACTGCCTGCTGCAGAGAATGTGAGTGGTTAGGTGGTGGTCAAGATTTTATTTTGAATGATTTATACATGGGGCAGTATGTCTGATCTTCTTGCTCCAATATGGATGGCGCTAAGTGTATGCTTTTCTACTCACAGCCTAGTGAGAGATTTAAAAAGTCCACAGTCCCTCCTGCTGAGTAACCTTGCCTGCTAGAAAGCAGGGGAGTACTCTAATGGTTGGAACCACAGCTAGGTCTACAGGGAGGCAAGAACCTAGCATTGATTTCGAGTCCTAAGGGAGTTCTGAGACATGGAGATGTGTAACAAATATTAGCGATAGGCACAATCCTCTTCAATGGTGAGAGTTAGATGCTCAAAATTTCAATAATTTTGGCTGAGATAAGAACCACACTATGTTAGGGCGTTTTTGCATTGCTAGAAAGAAATACCTGACACTGGGTAATTTATAAAGAAAATACATTTAATTGGCTAACAGTTCTGCAGGCTGTACAGGAAGAATGATTCTGGGCATCTGCTCAGCTTCTGATGAGGCTTCTGGAAGCTTAAAATCATGCCAGAAGGTGCAGGGGAAGCAGGCACATAACAGCAAAAGCAGGAGAAAGGGAGAGAGCACAAATGGGAGAGGGTGCCACCTACTTTTAAAGGACCAGACCTCTTGAGAACTATCATGAAGACAGCATTAAGCCATTAATAAGGGATCCACCCCCATGACCGAATCACCTCCTACCAGGCCCCAGTTCTAGCACTGAGGATTACAGTTCAACATGAGATTTGGGCGGAGACAAATATGCAAACTTTATCACACACTACCTCAGGAATGGGATCCAGATCTTTGATATTATACCTTGGATATCTCTGACATACCTCTAGGACCAGGGCCACTAAGGTTTGTCTCACTGAGGTATTAGATACTGACATGGTTTGGATTTGTGTCCCTACCCAAATCTTAAGTTGAATTGTAATTTGTAGTGTTGGAGGAGGGGCCTAAGGGGAGGTGATTAGATCATTCAGGAGGATTTTCCCTTGCTGTTCTCATGATAGCGAGTGAGTTCTCAGGAGACCCGGTTGTTTAAAAGCGTGTAGCTCTTTCCCTTCACTCTCTCTCCCTTTTTATCTGGCCACATAAGACGTGCCTGCTTCCCCTTCACCTTCTGCCATGATTGTGAGTTTCCTAAGGCCTCCCAGCTATACTTCCTGAGGAACTGTAAGTACATTAACCCTCTTTTCTTTATAAATTACCCAGTCTCAGGTAGTCTTTTAATAGCAATGTGAGAATGGACTACAGGTTGGTATAGGTACCAACTCAGTAATTAAAAAGGCAAACATCGGCCAGGCGCGGTGGCTCACGCCTGTAATCCCAGTACTTTGGGAGGCCGAGGTGGGTGGATCATGAAGTCAGGAGATCAAAACCATCCTGGCTAACATGGTGAAACTCTGTCTCTACTAAAAATACAAAAAAAAAAAAAAAATAACCAGGCAAAGGGGTGGGGGGCTGTAGTCCCAGCTACTCGGGAGGCTGAGGCAGGAGAATGGCATGAACCCAGGAGGCGGAGCTTGTAGTGAGTGGAGATCCCGCCACTGTACTCCAGCATGGGCAACAGAGTGAGACTCCGTCAAAAAAAAAAAGAAAAAAAAAAGGCAAACAATGAAATACAGTCAGACATAAATATGTAGATTTTGAAGCCGGCAGTCACAGAAAGGACACCTTTTTATAGGAGGTTTATATCTGAGTTATAACAGGGCAAATTTCTCCTAAATGACACAATTCACCTTACAGCATTGTAAGAGAGCAGTCAGTGCTTCCAGGAATAATGTCCAATAGACTCAAAATTTTCAGTTCCATCTATACTCTCCAGGCTTTAAATCAGAAGGACAAGGACTGGCAAAACCAGGAAATATATCTGATTTCAAGTGATAAATAAATAGTCAAGTGGCAATTACATACAAATAGGGGATAAATGCTCTAAAAAAAAGTGTATCTGTAATGCTGTGAGAATGCACAGGAAGACTGAGAAAACTGACCCCACTGAGTGGGAATAATTGATTTCATTGTTTTTGACTAGGACTCTTAGTACAGAGGAAAGAAAACCAAAGAAAAACAAAAACTACAAACAGTATGCTAATTCATCTCAAACTCGTATAAACAAGCAAAAATAGAAATAAGTACCTAGGGAGGAAGAAAATAAATGAAAAAGATTGTCTGGATAAGGGTAAAGATTATTATAATTTTTGAGTAAATAGGTCCTTTGGTGTTACATTCCTTGTAAAAGTGTCATATTAAATTCTAAACATCAGAATTAACAATATTTTCACCACTGATATGTAAAATTTTGAATCTATGGGCATACATAGTAAGAGGAGAGGGCAAATGGTTAATTTCCTCACTCCATGGTAAACAACTTCATCATTGCTTTGCTGTTGCAGATTATGAAACAAATTATCTCTTAAGAATTTGACATAGTCAAAGAATAAAACTATTTTATTTCAGGAATCATCTCTAGGGAGAATATGAATGCTTGGATCATTATAGCTATGTTAAAATCAATTTGGATTGATCAGAGAAAGAGAGTTGAAATAATAATATAGAAAACACTTGAAGGAATTCAAGTTCCCACAACATGAAGAATTCATAATAAGCTTTTCTATCCTTAAGAGCAAAGGCCATGATAAATTGAAAATGGCTTGCACACCTTAATAAAGATCTATTATCTTTTGTTTGTTTCTTACTTTAAAAACCCATTTTGATATGAAATCTCAGATATAATGAAGTTGTTTTATGTTATGAAACATGATCTATATTTAGGATATTAATTCAAAGTCCTTCTCAGAAAACCCATTTTATAATACTAACTCTTTTATGCTGAATATATTTCAGTGTCTCTCCATACTTGAGACTTAAGACACACAGGGAAAGTATCTAAAATTAATTTAAAATAAAGGCAATAAGAGTTAAGAATGCTTAAATCCAAGATTCCAAGTGGACATCAATAATTGAGTGCTGATAAATGTATGTATTTATAATAAATAGCAAAATTATCATTATTATAATTAATCATAATAATTATCATTATTATATCATATGATTTATAATTATCATTATTATAATTAGCAGATATGGTTCTCACTCATTTTAACTATGATTCTTCTTACTGAAGTCAATAGTATGTTTCAAACAACAGGAGGATAGGTCCAGTTTTAAGTTGTTCAGTTATTTTTCTCAGTTCTGAGTCATGTTTCTCCTTCATTATCTTCTGCACTTTTATTGAACTTAGTAGTATAAAGGTTACGAGGGCTCACTCTGAGACTACAATTTGCTCAGTGTCCAATTATATTACAAGGACTTACTGCCTAACAACTAACTTCAAAGTGTCCCCTTGCTGCAACAAAACATCAGGATGAAAAGCTGTAAACTTGTAGCAAACAATTGTCAGTTTTCAAACTCTTTACTGCTGAATACATGTAAATTTTACAAAAACATTCATTAAAAAACCTTAGTTCTCCAGAATATTTGAAATTGCAAGCTAAAAGTAAAATGCCCCAAATTAAGAGATTTTAAAAATCAAACAAAACTCATATACCCATAATATTCCACTTTCTCCCAATTAAAAAAAAAGTTCCATGACTCTCATAATCTGTTCCAACTAATTATATATCTTCTACATAATTTTGCTATGGATGCTAATTTACTTCTTCATTTCTCATTCATTCTTCAATCTACTCCAACAGGCTTGTGTCTACCACTCTCCAAACTGTATTTTAAAGTCATCTGAATTCTATAAATTGCAATTCCGATGAACCACTCTCAAACTTCATTTTAACTCACGTTTTTGAAGCATTCTATGTAGTTAAACATGTTTAAACTGTTTTTCTCCCTTCATACTTCCTACACTATCATTTTCTCTCCTTTACTAACTCCTTCTTTCTAGTCGTCTTCTTCCTAAATGCTTATGGTTTGCCAACTTATTTGTTGAGTCTTAGGCCCTCTTGTTTTCCTGCCCTCCCTAACTGAGCACATCCATTGCCATATTTTGTCTATGTTGTTGATAATAAGATAAACATTTCCAGTCCATTTAGGCTGTTATGTACAACTCATTTAAATGTCTCACTGCAGAATTTTTTCAGTTTCAAAATGGCATCAAGAATGCAAGTTGGTTCAATCCCCAGAACAGAAAACCAAACCCAAAGGTACAGTGCCTAGATTACCACCAGAAATATCTGAGAGTCAAATTTGAAGAAGAGAGTTCCTGGGGCTACAGAAAAGTGAAACAACTCTGAACACACAGGAAGGAAATCAGAATTCCATATCTGTGATGCCCTTCCCTCCAATCTGCCTGACACCTAGCAGGTGGAACATTTCCCCCCGACTCACAATTTCCACGCTAGAAAAAAAGTAAGACTGAAGTAGACAACCAGCTTCCCCACAGGGCTCCCTGACAGAAGTCTGTTCCCTGCCTAAATCCAAAGGAAGCACTGCAAGTGTCTGAAGAGACAAATATTTCTGAGGACAGCTAGAGACAAAGGGGGACGATGGGACTACCACCCTCAGTCCTGAAAACTCTGCTCTTTAAATCAGATATGGAAGCAACCTCATTGCCCGTCAGTGAATGAATGGATAAAGAAAACGTGTCATATATACACAATAGACTATTATTCAGTCAAGAAATCATGTCATTTGCAGCAACATGGATGGAACCGTACATCACTATGTTAAGTCAAATAAGCCAAGTACAGATAGACAAATACTGCATATTCTCACTAATAATTAGAAGTGTAAAAACTGTACTTAATGAAAACAGAGAATGGACTGGTAGTTACCACAGCCCAGGAAGAACAGGGGGAGAGAGGATGAAGAGGGGTTGATTAATCAATGATAACAAACACCATCACAAAAGAAATAAGACTTAGTATTCAAAAGAGCAGCAGGATTATTATAGTTAACAATAATATATTATGCATTTCAATATAGCGAGATGAGAATAATTTGAATGTTCCTAGCATAAAGAAAAGATAAATATTTAACATGAAAGATATCCCAATTACCCTGAGTTGATATTTGTACATTATATGAATGTATAAACACATCTCATGTACTCTCAAGATATATACATTATCTATCAATAAAAAAATTGCAACCCTTAAACACGTTTGGCACTCCCAATAAATCAATAAATAAATGCCTCACTACAATTTCACATTTAACATTCTCACAATGAAACTTATTCTTTCCTAGTTTTTCACTGTCTTTTGCCATCATATCCTTGTTTTATCACACTTTCTCCTCTTACCTAACATTCAATCCTTCTGTGAACATTATTTTCCATGCCCTGAATTACCACATTAAATCATCTGCAAATATTACCTTAGAAATATATCCTCTTGTACGTCACTGCCTTTATTCTGTCCAGCATGACATGTCAACCAGTATGTGACAATGGATTAACTTGTTTCCTATTTCCTTTCTTTCCTCTTATGATCCGCTATCCTCTTTTCAAATTATATCACCTTCCACTCTCAGCATTTATGATCCTTTAGTGTTTTCCCACTGCATGTAGAGCAAAACCCAAACTCTCAAGTATGGCATTTAATCTTGTGTGATCTTACCTTTCTTTTCAACTTTACCTCTTCCCTCAATCACCTTTACTCACTATACTGCTGACACATCAGTATTCTCTTGCAAATGTCAAATATATCCAAATATATCCTGCCTAAAAGACTGCATATGATGATATTCTCTCTGCTGATGTACTTTATTTGTAGCCCTTTCATATTTGTTCAGGTTTCAGTCAAACTTCCATCTACTAAAAGAAGTCCCTCTTGACTACCCTAAGTTTAGACCTCCATTTATCCCGTGTTTTACAAGTTATAAAAATTTCCAAGAGTTAATGTGATTTGTATATGTTTGTATTTGTGTGCATGTGTATACTTCCCACATTGAAATATAAGGTCCTTGAAAGCAGGGACCATGTATGTATTACCATTTTGTTCTTAGTAAATAGCATAGATATGACACATAGTAAGTGCTTTAATAAATTTGGTTAAGAAAATTCACTATCTAGTTTGTTCAAATACAACTTTTAAGTCAATGGTAGTTTTAATTTTTTTTTAATAAACAAACACTTTGCATCATTAGTATACCTGAAAAGGAAGGGGTCTGACCTTTTGAACCTCTCATATTAGTCCATCAATGGCCATGGAATTTTCCAGGGGTTGGCAGGTCACATAACTGACCTAGTAGCTCCCAGACAATGGCAACTTTTAGAGAAGGGAGCAGTTGTGAGCTATTAGCAGCCAACAATCAGCACTGAGGCATGGGTATAATGGCTCAGTAATGAAATACAGGAAGATGATCTAAAGTGCCCATTACCTATACCTTTTCATTTAATGATTGTTACAATCATCTAGGAAGATTATTAACCACATTTTACGGTGATGAAAGTAAATGTAAAATGTTAAGTGATTAGCTCAAGAGAAAACTCCAGCAAAGGGTACTGCCTAGAATAGAGCTCAGGAACGTCACTTTAAAACCAGGACTCTTCTCCTTTGAATTGAATCGTTCTTTGTGTATACAAAGGGACTCAAACAGAAGAAAGTCCAAGTTGGGAGAAAAAAAAACAGTTGACTTAGTTGCCAGTGTCATCTTTTTAAGCTAGGTAAGAAAATTGTCAGAAAGATTAAAATGCAAAAAACACTCACAACTCAGTTTTTAATAATGATTTTGCTCTGCTCATCATGAAGAAAATAACTATATTAATAATGGAGATAATAATAGTTATTATACTATTTGGTGTTTATTATATGCCTTTTTTTGAAACCTTTGAAAGCATTTTCATGTTTAGTCCTCCCTTTGGCCTAATACTATTTCTATAAAATAGGAATGGGCCAAAAATGGAACAAGACAGAAACTGATTTAAAGAATCAATGACATAATTCACACTTTAGTTTTCAAATCACCATTTATCTTAGTCTGCTTGGGCTATAAAAAAAAATATCATAGGCTAGGTGGCTTATAAACAACAAAAATGTATTTTTCACAGTTCTGGAGGCTGAGAAGCACAAGATCAAGGCACTGGCATATTCAGTATTTGGTGAGGGCCTGCTTCCTTGTTCGTAAATAGCTACGTTCTTGTATCCTCACTTTGGTGAGGGCCTGCTTCCTTGTTCGTAAATAGCTACGTTCTTGTATCCTCACAAGGCAGATGGGACAAGGAAGCATTCTGGAGCCTCTTTTATGAGGGCACTAATCCCATTCATGAGAGTTCATTTCTTCATGAGCTAATTACCTCTTAAAAGCCCACCTCCAAATATCATCAGACTGAGAATCTGGTTTCCATATACAAATTTCTGGGGAAATACATTCTGTCCATGACACCCTAATTTTTGGGGAAATACATTCTGTTCACAACACCCTAATACAATAAATATTAAATGAAAGCACTATCATATATTTTACCATAGAAAAGAAACATTCAGTTACATTATAAATGACTAACATATCAAGATATATTATCAAGTCAAGGTAACTCAAGAAGCAGAGATCTCTGACAATAAATGAAGAAACATCAATCTTTATAGGTAAGAAGTTGAAAATATAAAGAAAATGATTTTCAAACATGGAGTATGCTACAAAAATTTAATAATGGTGAAGGCCAAAATCTCAAAAATAGAACTATAAGCAGGAAATAATTTTATCATTAAGGAAATACTCAATAGCAAAGAATCAAAGAGCAAGTAATACTTACAATACTAGAAGGAGCATATCACTGTTCCAAAATATAGTTGAGGAGATATTAAAAAAAAGAAGAATGATAAGAGGGCATTATGTAAAAAGTACTAGTGTCTATTAAACTTATGTTCCACCAAAACCTACTCATCTGTCCCATTTTACACAAAAGGGACATTATATCTGCAAAGCATCCTGGTCAGAGACTTGTAGAAAAGGTAAGGTACTTACTTTAGCATAAGAAAAGAGAAGACAGATCCAGCTTTGTCCTTTTGACCTAGGATTGTCTTGGCAATGCGGGCTCTTTTTTGGTTCCATATGAACTTTAAAGCCGTTTTTTCCAATTCTGTGAAGAAACTCATTGGTAGCTTGATG
>NW_012121043.1:10576684-10584889 GCF_000951035.1 Colobus angolensis palliatus | reverse complement strand
AAACCTGCACGTTATGCACATGTACCCTAGAACTTAAAGTATAATAAAGAAAAAAAAAAAAAAGAAAAGAGAAGACAGAGGAAAAGGGAGCTGAGAGGAGTTAGGTAAAATAACAATAGAAATCGCTAAAGTGTTTGTGCACTTTTCAGGAAAACTGGGTGGTTTTGACCTATAATAATGATCCTATATAAATATTTCACATGCTTCCAACAGGACTTCACTTATTTCTAAAAGGATTTTTGGAGAAACTCTAAATCATAATTGAGAGCAAAACAAAGTCAGGGTGTTAAAAAGAAGGAATAGGATTTAAATCTACTTTTAAATTTTTCTTTGAAGTTTGGCAGAATATTCTGGAAGTATTGCATGCAAAAATATGGCTATCATTTTATTTCTTTCAAAAGAATTTTTACTACTTAAACAATATAATGATAAAGGAAGTTTTCAAACTGCTGTGTGAGGAACCTTAATTGCTCGGAGGTCTCAGAAAAATTCAAAAGGAAGTACAAGAGGACCTCTCCGTCTACCTGACTTATATATTGTAGTTCCATGAACAATTCAATCTGGAACACAGAAACAGTACTCTGTATGTGTATGTGTGTGTGTGCACATATTCATTTCAGTAGACTGCTTACGCTAATTTGAAAACAACTGGTATAGGCAATATGCTAAAAATAATACCTAAACCTGGGTGACGATAAGCCATCAGGTAAAGGAAAATCCAAAAAGCCATCTGTTCAGACACAACTGAATTCCTGATGTTTTAAAAAATAATTTATTGCTGGACGTGACTTTAAGCAAGGGATACAACCTTCAAAAGAACACATTTGCCAATACAGAAATTGAAAGAGATTCATTAGATGAACAAACTGCTCACAATGGTGTTTTCATGGACAATAAAAAAAAATACATATTAAGTCTATAACACTGAAAACATAGAGGTTGTGATAATGTACAGCCATGGCACTGATAATTGCAAAGACTGTAAAACTCTCCTCAAGGAACAGAAGCAGAATTTAGTTTGCTCAGATCTATTCACCTTAACATCACATTGGAGGTCAGAAAGTACAAAATTCATCACGATGATCAAACTGTTTCTCATAGAAACATGAAATTTTAATCCAAAAATTACTATATTTTCATTTTTATCAGTTAGAATAATTTGATTATGTCAGTTGAGTAAAGAATGCTCAAATACAATCTTGCCAAGAAAGTTTTTTGTTCCGAAAGCTCCCATGTGCCTAAAGTTATATTCCCTATTAGACTGTAGACTTAGAATATATTTTATTATGTGACACAGATGGGCAGATTGTGGTCAGCAATAAGTTTAAAAAATAAATTAAACAGACTACTAAGGTAAACCCCTTCAAATCCAAAGTCTGAGGTTTTGTTGTTGTTGTTGTTGTTCTAGTTCAGAACAATTCTCAGAAAACATTGTTTGATTTCTAAAACCACAACGGCCTGATGTATCCTTTTCTATATCAAGCTTTCATTACTTGACAAAAGATGTATTATAATTTGGGGGGTGATTAGACAGAACGGCATTTTATAGTCTTGAACAATATAGCTTTAATTTGGGGCTCTTATCAAATACAGGGTCTACTTGAATCTCAATTTCATTTCTATAGAATGAACATTAATTTGTTCTTTGTCTCTCACTTTAGGAAGTAAGGATTCTTTTTTAAATCTGAGTTGACATTCCTCACCATCTTTTGTTCAGTTATTAGGTTAAGAATATGTGCAATTTTCTATAATGTTCAGCATTCTAATACTCTTATCAGCCAAACACCATCATACAGCTACCACTTTTTATGAGTACAACCAGAATGTTTTAATTTATTTGTTTGCTCACTAGTGATCTTTAAAGAATTTGTTTTGAATATCTCTACTTGAATTTTCTCAAAGATCCATGATATATGTGGTGATAAATTCAGAGTGTTACCTTATTGCTTACTTGTGCTGACCGACTGACCAGCTTCTCACCTGTATCACTAAAATTAGTTTGGAAATTTATCTAGGTTAAATTTTGTCTACATTATTTTCTACAAGTTTTTTACAACTTAGAATAATTTGATTACCATCAGTGCATACTTAGAATGCTTTAACTACAATCATTGTGATTAAAAATGCAATTTCAATAAAGTGGTACACACAGTAAAGCTTAAATTGTTATACCCTAAGCCAACCCGTAACAACCTTTCCAAGAGTACCGAGTCTCCAGCAGCATCCTCATAACACTCATTGTTCAGGATTCCCTGTATTCCTTGGTTGTGGTACTGGTACACTTCTAAGAACTTCTTAACTTTTCTTTAAAGTTTCTCAGTCTCTCCTCCCCTGAATAACTCATATAATAAGGATGACCTCATAATTACGATCAATCAGTATTCTTTAACTCTTTGAATTTCAATTGGCCAACTCATACTTTAGTAGGTTAAATAATGCATATGTACTTTTCTTAAGAAATTACACACACACCCACACAACTTCATCGTTTATGGCAATGGAAAAGCTCTCATAATTTATCTCATCACAACAAACAGTATACACGATTCTTATGACATCATATTCGTAGTTAATATAAATTTGTATTCTGCTTCTATTCTTCAATTTTAGCGACAATATTTCATCCACTAGATACGTTTCTAATTTATTCCTTGCATTTACAAACTCCTCATTAAAACAAACTTAGCAGGGTAATTTATGAGGTAATAATTATGCACCACACACATCTCTACACCCAAGTTCTAAGAAGTAGACAAGCTCACTAAAAAGATTATGCTAGATATTCTAGAAGGGGAAGAGAGGTTAGGAGAACTTTAGTGGCTACGGAAAAGGAGGAAAAAAGTTAGAGACTAAAGGGGTTACAGAAGTAGTGGGGATATAAGCCCTGCTCTTTGGCTCCAACTCTGGATGATGGCAAGACATCAAAGGAATTGCTACCTGGAAGACCAAATAGGCTAGCTTCTAGGTACAGTGTACCTCATTCCCTCCAAAGATGGTCTTTCTCAGAGAGTGGTAGGAACATAGCAGATCTCTGAATGCTACAGGCTGGAATAGGGTCCAGTGTAAACTAATAGCAAATGATTTGACGAGTGTCCCTGATTCATAGGTATTAAGTGAGCCTTCAGCAACTTGGCACAATTTGGTGAAGTCAGTAATAATAACTCAAGTTAAATTTCTACCTTCTCAGCAAATAGGTAAAAAAATAGATTCAACTGATTTGGAGAAAGGAACAATATATTTGCACAGCTGAATATCTGGACCAAGATTCAAAACTATTAAAATAACCCACTCAGAAAAGAGTCTTTTTGCATGTCACTTTATCCTTCTGGATCACTCTATTGACAATTTCATGACAGCAAAACTGGTATGTCAAAGGGTAAGGATATTTTTGAAGAACCTGGAGATGCAGTACCAAATAGCTTATCCAAAAGTCTGACCAATTGATCCTGCCACCATCTTCATAGTAGATTTCAATGATAACAGTATTGTTAATATTTTGGTTTGTTTTCATTGTATTTTTTAATCCATTGGTTAATAAAAACAGTGCCTTTATATTTTCTCTATTTACTTCAAAACTAAAAAGGTGAAACTATTGTTCTTGCTCTTTAAATATACTTTGATGAGATATGATTGCTGCAAAATGCAGCCAATTTGATGAATGCACAATTTAATAAATTTTGATGAAACCACCACAATAACAGAGTTACAAAATATTACTATCACCCCCATGAATTTCTTTGCCTCTTTGCAAATCATCCCTCCCTATATACTCTGCTCCAGTTGACTACTGGTCTGCTTTCTCAGAATAGAGTAGTTTACATTTTCTAAATATTTATGTATCATTCAGTATGCATTATTTTGTGCTTCAGTATGTATTTTTTTTCTAGTTTTTGTCTTTCAGTATAATTCTTATTGAGAATTAGTATTTATCTTACATAAATTATTTTAAGCCTTTTCCTCATTTATCTTCAAATAAATTTAAAAATGGTCTTTATTAAAATAAATTTATTAAAAACATCATGGGGGATTTAAACTTTTAAACATTTTATGTAATTTATATGTAATTATATAATAATTTTTACTTTTATAACAATCTTACTAGAAGCTGTAATAAAAATGGAATTTAGAAAATAATTTTTACCAAATTACTCTGTTTATATCTAGATAACTCAATATTTTAACAAAGAAAATAATATTTACTAACTTTTGTGTCTACATTTAAACAAAATGTAGAGTAGGCTATTCCATGCATATTAGAATTCTGTTATTTTGCAAGTGTTAACGTTAATTCCAATTTTTATATACTTAAATCGACATTCTAACTTGTTTTTATTTTATGAAATTCCAATATTTCGTTTACTTCTTGTTTACAAATGTTTGAAGCTATTATGTCCAAGGATTAATAGAAAAAGGAAGACATATATTAACTCTGAGGTTAATGTTCATCTTTTTTTTTTTTTTGAGACGGAGTCTCACTCTGTCGCCCAGCTGGAGTGCAGTGGCTAGATCTCAGCTCACTGCAAGCTCCGCCTCCTGGGTTTACGCCATTCTCCTGCGTTAGCCTCCTGAGTAGCTGGGAGTACAGGCGCCCGCCACTTCGCCTGGCTAGTTTTTTGTATATTTTTTTTTTTTTAGTAGAGACGGGGTTTCACCGTGTTAGCCAGGATGGTCTCGATCTTCTGACCTCGTGATCCATCCGTCTCGGCCTCCCCAAGTGCTGGGATTACAGGCTTCAGCCACTGCGCCTGGCCTGAATGTTCATCTTTAAGAAAAAGGTTTGTTTAGACTTAAAAACATTTAACAGATCAAGAATTAAACAAAAATTATCAAATGATGTAATGTTTATATTTTACTATGATCCTTAATATAAATATTTTTTAATGAGTTGCATTAATGAGAAATCATATTTCACTTATGCCATTTTTAATTATAGCATCTTTTTTAGGATCTTAAAATCAAATGTCTATAAATAGCACGTGAATAATGATTTTCCAGCTTAATAAACTGGAAAATCATCACGATTACTTTTTAAACTCTTTTAGAAATAATCTTTGATTGTGAAGATCATTGTACTTGTTCCTCAAAAATCAATTTTGCATTTTCTTCCTTGGAAAGAGAAAGAGAAAGGATATTCCACAGCTAACCACCATAGCAGATAATATTTCTGAATGTTTTAAGTAATCACAACTGTAACTTTCCATTTTGATACCCATAGTGATCATACCACCTATTAAAGAAGACAAAAGAAAGGAAGACACTTTTATTGAGTTCCTATTATTACCAGTTCACTATATTCAATATTTAGTCTATATTGTCTCACTTAATCCACCCCAAACAGTCGTAAAGCAGAAATATTATCTTCATCTTCCAAATGGGGAAACTGTTATTTAAAGTGGTTAAATAAATTCTACAAAATCACCAGGGAAATTAAAGCAGCAATTTAGTTCTGCCCTCTATATAGCTAGTTACTAAATCAGTCTTTGGGTTTCTCCTCTCTATATAAACAAAACCAGTTTCTTCAGTCACTTCTAGATGGTCCAATCAAATATTATTAATCCTACCCTCCATATGCTTTTATTTTCCACTTGTGGAATTTCAAAATAAAACATCAAAATTCTTAAATGATGCCAAAGTTGTTTAAAATGCCAGACAGTAGCAAAAGAAAATTTGGCCACGGACAGTTTTAAAGGGAATTCTAGACACACAATCCCACCTTGGGGACCAGGATATGGGAATTAAGAGTAAGTCTGAAAGAAGAAAATTTGCTTCCCGATTGCATATCATTCTTGATTAAAAGCTATTAGAAACAGAAACAGGTCATCAGTAAGATAATTGACTCCAACCACCTAATAGTAGTTATGGCCACAAAGGGATGTTAATAAAAATAGACATTTTTTTTTTTTTTAAAGGCCGTATGCCTCTGGGAAAGAAACTGTTTCCTCACAGTTATAAAAGGAACTGAGACCATTATAAAGCATTAGAAGTTTGAGTTCGGGACATTAAACAAATTAAACAAGCAACTGGATTCACTTATTTTCAGACAGAGACTTCATTAACCTGTTAATGTTTATTCATGCCAATTCTTGGCAGACTAAAAATAGCTAAAATTCTACTGAGACTAGTATTCTTCAAGAAGAATCAACACATTCTATAGGAAAAAGTAGATTTTGTTTCCTTTTTTCCCTTAGAAGCATTTTTTTCCTCGGAGGTGGTTTATCTTCCAGTGGCTACTCTTTTTTAACATCTTAATTTTAGGGTTACAGCTGCAGTTTTATTACAAAGGTAAACTTACGTCATGGGGGTTTGTTGTACAGATTATTTCATCACCCAGGTATTAAGCCTAGTACCCATTACTTGTGTTTCCTGATTCTCTCCCTCCTCTAACCCTCCACCCTCTGACAGGCCCCAGTGTATGTTGTTTCCCTGTATGTGTCTATGTGTTCTCAAAATTTAGCTCTCACTTACAAGTAGGAACATGTGGTATTTAGTTTTCTGTTCCTGTGTTAGTTTGCTAAGGATAATGGCTTCCAGCTCCATCCAAATCCTTGCAAAGACCGTAACTGCATTCCTTTTTATGGCTACTTAGTATTCCGTGGTGTACATGTACCACGTTTTCTTTATCCAGTGTATCACTGACGGGCATTTAGATTGATTTCATGTCTTTGCTATTGTGAACAGTGCTGCAATGAACATACACATCCATGTGACTTTATAATAGAATGATTTACATTCCTTTGCGTATACAGCCAGTAATGGGATTAATGAGTTGAATGGTATTTCTGTCTTTAGGTCTTTGAAGAATCACCATGCTGTCTTCCACAATGGTTGAACTAATTTACACTCTCACCAGCAGTGTATAAGATTTCCTTTTTCTCCACAACCTTGCTAGCACCTGTTATTTTCGACATTTTAATAGTAGCCATTCTGACTGGTGTTAGGTGGTATTTCCTTGTAGTTTGATTTGCATTTCTCTAATTACTGGTAACGTTGATTTTTTTTCATGTGAGTATTGGCCACATGTATGTCTTCTTTTGAAAAGTGTCTATTCACGTCCTTTGCCTACTTTTTTATGGGGTTGTTTTCTTGTAAATTTCTTTAAGTTCTTTACAGATGCTGGATATTAGACTCACAGCCAAGTCACAGACATTTGCCACTCACAACTGCCACACACAAAAAAGATGAAAATACTTAGGAATACAGCTAAGTAGGAGGTGAAAGATCTGTACAAGGAGAACTGCAAACCACTGCTCAAAGAAATCAGAGATGACACAAACATTCAATGCTCATGCATAGGAAGAATCAATTGATAAAATGGCAATATTGCCCAAAGCAATTTATAGATTCAATGCTATTCCCATTAAACTATCATTAACATTCTTCACAGAACTAGAAAAAATGATTCTAAAATTCATGTGGAACCAAAAAAGGAGCCTGATTGGCCAAGGCAAACCGAAGCAAAAAGAACAAAGCTGGGGGCATCACACTATCCTACTTCAAACTATACTTCAAACTATACTACAGTGCTCCAGTAACCAAAACAGCATGGTACTGGCAAAAAAAAAAAAAAAACAGAAACAAAAAACAAAAACAGAAACAAAACAGACACATAGATCAATGGGACAAAATAGAGAACTCATTCATAAAACCACACACTTACAACTATCTGAACTTCAACAAACTTGATAAAAACAAGAAAAGCAACAAGGCAAGGATTTCCTATTCAATAAATGGTGCTGGGAGAACTGGCTAGCCATAGGCAGAAGATTGAAACTTGACCCCTACCTTACACCACATACAAAAATTAACTCAAGATGGATTAAAGACTTAAAAGCAGGCCAGGTGCGGTAGCTCAGACCTGTAATCCCAGCACTTTGGGAGGCTGAGGCGGGCGGATCACGAGGTCAGGGAGATCGAGATCATTCTGGCCAACATGGTGAAACCCCGTCTCTAGTAAAAATACAAACAGTAGCTGGATGTGGTGGTGCACACCTGTAGTCCCAGCTACTCTGGAGACTGAGGCAGAAAAATTGCTTGAACCCAGGAGGCGGAGGTTACAGTGTTACAGAGAGCGGAGATATGGCACTGCACTCCAGCCTGGTGAAAGAGCGAGACTCTTCCAAAAAAAAAAAAAAAAAAAAAAATGAAAAACCCCAAAAAATAAAAAACATTCAGGACATAGGCATGGGCAAAGATTTCATGAAGACA
>NW_012121043.1:10460824-10572834 GCF_000951035.1 Colobus angolensis palliatus | reverse complement strand
TAGCCAGGATGGTCTCGATCTCCTGACCTCGTGATCCGCCCGTCTCGGCCTCCCACAGTGCTGGGATTACAGGCTTGAGCCATCGCGCCCGGCCCAGAGACTTTTTAAAATCAGCTCTTTCATTAATCCTACTCATTTTCTCTCTCTCCCTTTCTCTTCCTTTCTCTTCCCTAATAGTTTAAAATTACTTTTTATTAAAAAATTTTTGAAATATTGCATCACAATGGTGAGTGCTTACAAAGTGAGAGGTGCTATACTAAATCCTCTATGTACATTATCTCATTTAATCATCACAAAAATCTTATGACATAGGTATTGCTTTCTCTCCTATATTGTAGTGGTTGAACAGCTTGCTCTGCGAGTGGCAAAACTGAGCTTAGAACTCAGTCAATCTGAAATCCAGAGCCTGCATGCCCCATCAATAAATTACATTGCCCCCTCTTAAATTACATATACAGAGGCAGCATTTCCAATTAAGTCATAACTAACTTCTTACATTGGTTTATTATGATACAAAAGCTATTTTAATTTTTCAGGATTTGGGAAACCAGATAGTTTGTCACTAAATGGTAGTTTGTTTTTGTTTTGTTTTCCCATATTTTTTCAAATAATAAAATAAGAATCAAGAGTCACTTAAAATAATCTAACACTGAAAAGGGAAGAAAAAAATATGCAGGAAGTAATAAGAGAACAGCTTTGCAAATGTTAACTCTTTGCAGGAAGAAACTGTGACCAATATGTTCAATGCAATATCTTTAAATACAACACTTGGCTCATAGAAAATGTGAGTTAAATAAAACATGTAAACATGATTCTTGATTTCGTGATTTTGAAAATTGGGACATTTTCTTCTGTGCTTTAGATTCTAAGTTTTAGCTGCTTGAAGAATAAAGTAAACAACAAATATCTCTGGTTCCTTTCATGCTTTATAAAAATTCTTCATGTTTGGGAATCTAAAGTGTTTAACTCTCTTTAGAATTTCTTTCAGATCAATTAGGTATAAAATGTCAGGTATGTGCATTAATTATAAAGCTAAAAATTTACTTATTCATTACAGTAGTGAGAGTCATAAAATAGCACATTCTTTATATGAAATCACAGCAAGCTACAATAAAGACATATTAATCATACCTTACCACCTCTTCCCATGACTGAGATCAGTGTATTATTTGGGCATTATTGGTTTCAAATAAAAGTAAAAATTTAAACATATGAGAAATATTTATGTATTTTGCCATTTAAAAAAAAGATATAGTTGAGAAGTAAGACTGTATTCCATTTACACTCTACTCTTATACTAGGTCACAATAGAGTAAGAACAGCAGATGAGAACATAGGGTATATTTACTTTTATAGGACTTGAATGTGCAAGTTATTGTTCTAAAAGAATGAGAAATGAACTGACTACCAGATCATCTCATAACAATTCCTCTAAGTAAAAGGAGAAAAAAATACAGAAACAGAAACGGAGATTGTGAACTCTGAGGAATAAGCCTTGACATTTTACTTTCCTATGTAATGTACTTAAATGCAAAATATTGCTTCCATTAAAATGCATAAAAATCAATTTCAGAGTATGAAGTGTAAATGTTGCAGCAGATTCACTCCGCTAATCTTTTGGATGATTCTTTACTCAGGGTGATATTTGCCTTTATGTATAATTGAATTTTATAACTCTTCAGCAGAGAAAATGAGTTATTTCCTTATTGGAGGATTTTAATCTAAATGAATATAAATCGGAAATAGTTTTAAAAGAAACATTGTAAAACAGAAAAAAAAAAAAGCTAACATTTTACTTCTAAAGGTCATACACTATAAAGTTGAAAACGTATTTTCCCTGATAATAGATATTAGTCTTGTTTGCTAATATTATATCTAACATATCACTAAGTAAATATATATAGTAGCAAAATAAGAGCATGAAAAAAATTTAGAAGGCAAATTATAAAGATAAAAATGAATAAGAATAAAGTATTTGAAATTGAAATAATATTCTGGTTAGGGACAATCTCTCATGAGAAATAATTTCAAATTTGAAAAAGAGATGTAAAGACAAAACAAAGGGCCAAGAGCAGTGGCTCATGCCTGCAATCCCAGTACTTTGGGAGGCCAACGCAGGCGGATCACAAGGTCAGGAGATCGAGACCATCCTAGCTAACTTGGTGAAACCCTGTCTCTACTAGAAATATAAAAAAATTAGCCAGGCATGGTGGCATGCACCTGTAGTCCTAGCTACCCAGGAAGCTGAGGCAGGAGAAATGCTTGAAACCAGGAGGCGGAGCTTTCAGTGAGCCAAGATCGCGCCACTGCACTCCAGCCTGAGTGACAGAGTGAGACTCCATCTCAAAAAAAAAAAAAAAAAAGACAAAACAAAATTACAATGTAAATTAAAACACTTTAAATTATTTCATATAAAAACATTTTTAAATATTCAAAATAATTAGAAAATAAAACACTGTGAAAAGTATAAAACACTTCACTCTTACAACACAATTTAATCTCACAACACTTGAGACTATGAATGACAAACTACCAGTAAAATAGAAAGAGAAAATAGAAAAGGTAAAACTTGTTTTCATATAAAATCTCCATTTTAGTTGAGATATTTACCATATTGCTTATTAGGCCACAAAATGTGATGAAACTGAATGTCGAATGGGAATTTTCCCATAGCCTAGCAATTTTAATAAAAGTCCAAGTTGAATTATTTCTAGAAATCTAAACTCCTAATTCCCAAAGTTTAACAACTGGGGCCATCTAACTTAAGGACTATTTTACCAGGATTTGCCAGTTTCAATGGCCCCAGGCAACACAGTAAATTGAGCAATGAGAGAAAATGGCCTTTGGAGTAATGTGAAGTGAGGTATGGTCAAAAGAATCCCTCATAAATTTGGGCTTGCCTAAAATGTACCCTTCATTTATTAAATCAAATCTATTATCTCTTCTAAACAGTTAATGAGGCATTGGATCCACAGATACTTTATTGCTGCCCAGGCATGAAAGCAATGACCAACAGAGAGATGGAGGTGCTAAGATAAGGAACTCTGATAAGTATCTTCTTCTCCTATTTGACAAGGCAAGGATATGAAGTACTCTTAGACATCATGGATGCAAATAATGCTGCTGTGCTCAAGGTGGCCTGCGAATACTCATTCAGACAGAAAACAAAGAAAAGGTATGCTAGGATCAGCCTTTGTTGAATTTTAATGAAGAATAAAGTGATTAAATAAGTGGATTTGAATCTTGACCAGCTTCTTCAGTGACCCAAGAAGTGGAAACCTCTTAGGTAATTCTCAAAAGAAAGTACATGGAGACCGTTCAGAAGTACAGGTATTAGGAGCCCAACCACGCAGAGGACATCTGGAGTAAGTGTCAGCCTGAGAAGAAACAACAACCAAGGAAAAAAGACGGCAATCTGATTGAGTCAAGTACGAAGATATTTACCCGCTCTTGTCACATCACAGATGGAGCTGGCATCTAGAAGTGGGAGTGAAAAGAGATGTCTTGAAGTCCACCCACAACCTAGTACTCTTAAAGCTATAAGAGCTGTCATCACAGATGGGAAATGTAGAAAAACCTTTGAGTATAATTTGAGATTGGCATTTTAAATTGAATAATGAAATAAACTAATAGCTCAAGTAACTGAAAGGTTATAGCATCTGTCCAAGAAATAGTCAAGGAAGATGCTACCTAGCAAGAAAAAGGGGAGAAGTTTCATTTTAATATAGCTGGGGAGATTACTGGAAAAAAATATGATGACTTATTTAAATAATGACATGTTGTAACTCCTCAAGACACCAACTGCTATATACAGTGGTATACTTAATATAAGAATATAGTGTTCTGTTTTTTAGGATAACACCATGGATCATAAAGCTCAGGTGTCTACCTTTGAGAAATGACACATTCAGAAATAGTTATGCCCATAAACCAGTATTAGAAGAAAAAATTTATTCAACAAATGTTTTCTTAATGCTTTATCATATGTGCCAAGCACAATTCTGCTTATATATAGTAATTTCAGTGATGAGTGAACAGGGTCAGGCATTCCTGTAGAGTTACAATACACTGTGATTAAACAATAGTTGAGGGAGAACTCTCTGAGGAAATGATATTAGAAATAACACCTGAGTAATGAAAAGGCACTGACTGTGTGATGATCTGAGTGGCAAGGGATAAGGCAAGGTAATACAGACTAAACTGTATTCCCAAAATGCACAGGTTGAAACTCTAACCCCCAGTGTGATATATTTTGAGATAGGGCTTTTATAAAGGTTATTAACATTGAAAACGGTTATAAGGCTCAGGCCTGAAACCAACAGGATTGTTGTCCTGATGAGAAGAAGAGACATGACAAGTGCACAAGCACAAAGGAAAAATCATGTGATGACACAGCAAGAATGTGGCCTTCTCTGCAAGTAAGGAAGAGCATCCTCATCAGAAACTAACCCTGCCATTACCCTGATTTTTGACTTCCCACCTCCAGAAATGTGAAAAAGTAAATTTGTGGCATTCTGCTAGGGCAGCCCTAGAAGACTCACACAGAAGGGGAGATACTTAAGACAGAGGAAGCAACAAATGCAAAGACCCTAAAGGAAGAAATTTCGAGAGTTCTAAACAATGAGTGATGTGAGTAACAGTGTAGTCACAGGAAGTGAGGCCAATGTTGGAGATGAAGGTGTAGGGGTACACAAGGGCTAGATCCTGGAAGGAGAAGAGGTCATCCAGAGCCATGACCCTGAGTTTAGATATTAGTTTAAGGATAAAATGAAGCAAAAGAAAAAGAAATGACTAGCTGCTCTTTGGAAAATGAATAATTAGGGCACAAATGTGGACCTGTTAGGCTATACAGTCCAAGTTTGGCCTATGAAATTAATAGTGATCAAGAGGAAGGAACAGATTTGCAGTATATTTAAACTTGTTGATGAATTATGAGAAAGTAGTGTCACTTACCTGTTTGGCCACTCTGGCTGGAAGTCTTTTCATTCTAAGAGTAATATAGGAGCCACAATATTTAGATATCTATGCTGAATGTTTTTAATAAGTTGTAATTTATTAAAATGAAGAAAACACTTCATCAACAATGATTTAACCCATTTATGCCAGATGTTGCCTTTTTTTTTTAATTAAACCCTAGCGATGACTTTGAGCTGTAGGATATAAGTAACTCCCACAAGCTTGGCATTCCAATAATGGATCACTAGGCATAATAAATGGGTTAAGAACAGACTCTTAAGGGGAATATATGCAAATTATACAAAAACAATTTAAAAAAATAAATCTAAAGGTGGGTCTATATTTTGAGATCCCCTTTAGCAAGTAAATTTTTATCCAAATGGCTAGGAGAAGTTACTGTACTGGACCAGTAGGAGTTTCTTCCTATGAAACCTTTTTTGATTAACTCACAGAGACTGTGCTCTAGTCTGGATAATAGCATTTATCACATTATGACCCCTATTGCTGACAATAAAACTACAATTCTTAGTGTTCTATTATTGTTAGCTCTGTCTCTCCATCTTGCATTTTCTTGACTCTTCATCTATGCTCCAACAGACTTAGGTAATCTACAGGTCCATTTCAGTATTTTGTAAAATGGACTGCCCTAGAAATACTATTTTTCTTACTTGTCCAAAGCTACATGACATGTTATCCTATTATTTCGCTACAATGACCTGATCTATGAAATTTCTGCATGCATTATTCATCTTATTGTCAGTGAATCAACATATATCTATAGTTTTCATCTCTATCATTTATTCTGGGGATTCGCTGAGGTCATCTAATCTAGCCTGCACATGGCAGGAAGCTGCTTTGGTCTGTGGATCTTGGCTGGCTTCGATATTCACTGCAGTTGGGGCTCAGTCTGCACCAGAAAACACTACGAAAGCCTCGTGGTATTGATAGAGGCATAATAGAGCAAGCAAAAACAAGCTAGGCATAGGCTTGAAGCACTGGCTCAGAACTGGCATACTGCAACTTAGACTCATATTCCATTGGCCCAAACAAACCTTATTGCTAAGGCCAAAGTCAAGGAATCCGGAAAAGCACTTGTGCCTTAGTGGAAAGAACTTCAATGTTATATGGGAAAAAGCATGAATATAAGGAGAAATGAAAAACTGGGACCAATGATTCAAATGATGACACCTATATACAAATATCACACACTAATCATAATAGACGCAAACTTACAAAGAAAAGCAAAAATATAATAATTATGCATATGTTTTTATATATACATAACATATACATATATACCATGTGTATATACATGTTCTCTAGTTTATTGAAAAGCTGATAAATTAAATTTGTTCTATCAGGACTTCTGGCCACAGGGGTATACCAGAGAATAAATATATACGTACTGATGAAACAACTAAAAAAAGGAGAAAAATATATAATCCCCAAGAGAAAGGAATAAAATGAAGTCAACCTCAATATCGCTCCAACTTATGCCTAAAGAAAGTGTCCAGGGTACAACACAGTGAGGGGGAAGCAAGGTAGAGACAGACAGTCTTTTTGTGTTGAGAAAACATAGCTGGAGTCACAGCTCCAGCCGTGAACTGAAAGAGTTCACAGGAGATAGATTACTAGAGAGGAGAGTGATGGCAAAAGAAAAAAACTGAATTTGTAGAGTGCCTCCTCAAATACTTGACCAAGTGATGATTAGCACATATATGTGAGAAAATTATCCAAGGCCACAGAAAGAAGCACCCAGAAGATTAGAAAAGTCTTGTATCAATACTAAGAAAAATGATCGGAGCATGAGTAAACTCTGAAAGAACATAAAGCAGTAAAAATGCATGTAAATAAAGACCCCAAAATAAATGGGAGACAGAAAAAGATAGACAAGAAATTCAGAATACAAGTAGATTGAAGTAATTTAAAAGAATTAAGCAGAAATTTTGGAGCTGAAAAATGTGATGGACATATGAAGAATGCATCAGAGTCTTTCAATAGCAGACTTGATCAAGCAGAAGAAGCATCAGTGAGCTTAAAGGTAGGCTATTTGAAAATACACAGAGGAGACAAACAAAGAATAAAAAACAGTAAAGCATGCCTACAGGATCTAGAAAATAGCCTCAGAAGAATAAATCTAAGAGTTATTTGCCTTAAAGACAAGGTAGAGAAAAAGAGAGGCATAGGAGATATACCTAATGTAATTGACGAGTTAATGGGTGCAGCACACCAACATGGCACATGTATACATATGTAACAAACCTGCACGTTGTGCACATGTACCCTAGAACTTAAAGTATAATAATAAAAAGAAAGATTATTCAAAAGGATAACAACAAAGAACATCCCCAACCTAGGAAAAGATGTCCATATCCAAATACAATAAGGTTACAGAACACTAAGCAGATTTAACCCAAAGACGACTACCTAAAGGCATTTAATAACTGAACTCCCAAAGATCAAGGATAAAGGATCCTAAAGGCAGCAAGAGAAAAGAAACAACATACAGTAGAGCCCAATACATCTAGCAGCATGAGCATTCCCTTCACTACCCTAAATGCTGTCTGAGCAGGTCACTTGCCCCATAAGTCCACTGGCTGTGAGTCCCGTTTAGCCCTAGATTCACCTAAAAGTTTTAGTCGCTAGGGCCTAGACTGCCTTTCCCATTTTTTTAGGGCCCCCCCAGCACTTTAGCATGTGGTGGTGAGACTTGCCAGAACTCAATTTTTTGACTGCCGGGATGGACAATTCCCTTCTGTCTGAGGCTGATTTAAATACTCCTTCTGGGGTTGACATCAGCTGTGTTCAGCCTGGTTTTGCTTTCTGCTACTACAAAGGACTACTGAGTTCAGTGCAATGTCTCACAGTTGCCACACTGTCCCTCTCCCAGGCACAGAGATTCTCACTCTGAACCACACAGCCACTTCCAGGGAATGTAAGAAGTGTGCCATCAGTAAATCAAGACTAAATCCTACCTTCTTCCAGTGCCTCTTTCAGTGATATGAAATTAAGTCTAGGTACTGTGAATGCTCACCTGATTTTTGGTACTTATGAAGGTGCTAATTTTCGGTAGATAGTTGTCAAATTGGTGACCTTGTGGTGGTGGGATGACTGGAGGCTTCTATTGGGCCATCTTGCTCTGCCCCTCCATAAATGTTCTTAACAAATTTATTTGTAACAGCCACAAACAAGATACTACCAAAATTTCCATCAGCAAATGAATGGATAAAACAACTAGTGGTATATCCAAACAATGTCCTACTACTCAGCATTAAAAGTAATGAACTGGTGATACATCCAGTTACACGAATACTTGGCAAAATAATCATATTGAATTGAAGAACAGGAAAAAGAGTGGATACTGTAGATGCCTCTGACAATTCTAGAAAACGTTCACCAACATAAACAGACAAGTGTATAAAGCCATAGTTATTGGCTGTAGTAAAGGAAAAGAGAGAGGAATTACATAGGTGCATAACGAAAAATTTGGGAGTGATAGATATGCTTATTGTCTTCATTGTGACAATGGGTTCATGGCTCTAGACATATGCTAAAACTTACCAAGTTGCACACTTCAAAGTACAGTTTATTTTA
Organism: Colobus angolensis palliatus; assembly: GCF_000951035.1. Classification (NCBI taxonomy): domain Eukaryota; kingdom Metazoa; phylum Chordata; class Mammalia; order Primates; family Cercopithecidae; genus Colobus; species Colobus angolensis. Next base: position 10,564,284 of record NW_012121043.1, on the reverse strand, counting down.
TGTCATTATATTTAATACAGCTATTATAAATAAGTCACATTTTGTCTCTTGATTTTAACTGAATTGTACTCATTTTATTTTAAAGTAAATAAATACTTTATAGTGTAAAAAACTATTTCTTGTTAGAACTTTTACATCTAATTCACTTTGTCTCTGAAATTGGAACATTCACATTATTATAGTTAAATTTAACAGAGTGGGGGGAATTTAAAGTGGAGATTCTGTTGAAAATTTTGAAATTCAGAGAAAAAGCTTTGAATCATTGCCAAAAATCCAGATCTTTTTCATTCAAAATCAGAAGTGTTGATTTTATTGTTGGAAGATACATTCATTGTTTAAAGTCATTACAAGAAGCTTGCAGAATTTAACTTCTACATAAATATCTAAATATACAAAGTTTCAAACAAAAAACGTAGCCAACACGTACAGCAAGCGGCTTTAGTAAGACACATATCTTCAATGTTTCATTCGCCACTTTGGGATTTTCTTTTTATATTTTAAGATTAATGAAGCTGTTGGGTTTTTTTTGTTTTGTTTTGTTTTGTTTTTGTTTTTGTTTTTTTCAGGAAGAAAGAACAATGGAAGAGGTTAGCCAAATAGTGCAAGTAAACAAGGAAAGGCAATAAACAAACACCCTAAGCAATTCTGAAATGGAATGTAAAAGCACTGATTTTCCTTAAATGTTTTCTTGTAATTAAAAAAAGTCACTACCCAGAGATCCTCAGCTATTAGTGAAGTTTTTGTGTCTAATTTTTAAATAAATTATCTGTTTCTCTGAGCCCAGTGAACTTGATAATGGCTCAGAGGCTGGGAGCCTTGTCAAGTATGTGGGGAACTGCGTCTTCTGGATGAGGAACCATGCTCTCCAGCACTGGCCTCACCAGGAGTGTCCGCTCCTCTCCTGATCCCCTTCCATTCTGTTGTATTTGTATTTTAATGTGTCCCTTTTGATTATCATCAGCCTTTCCCAAACATAATTGATTTTAATTTATCATGTATATATATTCTTTTTAACACTAAAATTGGAGATGGGAGTAGTTTTAATGGGTTTTTTCCCTAACAACACTTATTCTTTTATTCTAAAAGCATATTTAGTTTGACATTGAAAAGACAGTCTGGATACAGCCTCATAATTTTCCTGTATTAAGAAATGAAACTGGCTGTAGCCCAAACACTCATGGATCTTTCTGGAAAAGAAAACAGACACACATATGTTTCTGGGGTAAAGTTCCACTACTGCTTACAGGCCCTACTTAATGATAGAGCTGGACAAAATCATTTTAAGTTGTTACCTTATACTGATTTTACCAATTGAACATCTATTTTCCTTGCTTTTTCTTTCAGTATAAAGTTTCAAAAACTAGTAAGATTTTCTTCTACAATACTTTATTGTATAATATTACTCCTTTTTCCACACAGGCCTTTACTCCTAACTTCAATTTACAATTTTCTATGACAAGCGAGTTAAATTTGATCAAGAGGAGACAATGATTTTGGTGATTATTTTCTTCTGCAATGATAAAACTTGTGTCAAATAATTTTCAGTTTAATCTACTTGTCTGTGGAGCGTTCACTAAATCTACTAAAGGAACCATTTCAATTAGAATTAACACTTTTATCTAGCTTACATATATATAGAAGACAAACCTTGATATGCTAATCTTCTGGGAAAAGAGGCTGTCACAGCAAAATTTAGACTTTTTTTCATAAAATACCACTACTCCATGGCCATCAGACAGCAAATAAATAAACATGCATTATTATGTTAAGGAAAATTATCTCAAAAAAGAATTTCTGATCCTTTAGGAATTCTTAAATACTTTGATCATCATCCTTTGAAGTAATACTCATTTAAAGAAACATTCCACGTGCAATGCTGAACTCTTCAATGTTTCATTAGTAGGTACAGAACTATTACATGATATATTTTGCATTCACAGGCAGATCATTAAATTCTGCAAGCATTGCTAATTTATGTTTCAACATCACAGTCCTTTCCTAAGAATGCCAAGTATACATATACAGAAAGAAGTTTAATGGAAGAAGAGATGTATTAAGCAATAATCTTCTCCATTTCTTCCAAACAAATTTTGCATATTTATACCATAACAGAAAGAGAAAAGGGAAGGGGAAGGGGAAGGGGAACAGGAAGGGGAAGGGGAAGAAAGGGGAAGGGGAAAGGGAAGTGGAGGGGAGGGGAGGGGAGGGGAGAGAAGGGAAGGGAAGGGAAGGGAGAAGAAAGGATGGAGGGAGGGAAGGGAGGAGGTGAAGGGAGGGAAGGAAGTATGTGAAGGGAGAGAAGAAAAAGGGAGAAATGAAGGAAGGGAGGGAGGGAGAGAGGTAGGGAGGACGGGAGGGAGGGAGGGAAGGAGGGAGGAAGGAGGGAAATGAAAGGAAGAGAAGGGAAGCGAAGGAGGGAGGGAGTGAGGGAGGAGAGGAGAGGAGGGAGGAAGGGAGGGAAGAAAGAGGGAGATATGAAGGGAGGGAGAGAGGGATGAATGAAGGAATGAAGGAGCTCTTCTGCTTGGAGAACAAGACCCCATTCGAATAGTGAAGAGCATGAAGTAGACTGATACTCCTTAAGAAGCAGATAATAATGCCCACAGTAAAATTCTGAAAAATCACTTAAATATGTAATGGTAAATAATTTTTCCAAATTCTTACTTTTGATGAACTAGAATGAATGTGATGAATATCTATCTTTTTATCTCTCTGTTTATCTTAAAAGACAAGGAGTATAAAATGGGAAAATACAGTGACATTTTACAGGAAAGTTTAATCAAGTATACTGTATAAGAAAGTTCAAATATAAATAAACATAATGATAAAATATTAACCATTCAGCATAAATTAAGTTCTTTAAAGGGCAAAAATAAGACAGATTGGGTGGTGGAGAGGGCAGAGAGAGAGAGAAGTACAAAAATAAGGTAATGACAATATACAATAATGATGAGTTTGCAGGAGGCATTACTGAAGACCCATGCCAAAAACAAAAACATAAAACTCCTATGCATAAACGTGCTTCATAATTTGAATATAATTATTATTTTGGTTGAAACCAAAGGTTCTTATTTATACCTTAAGCAGGTAAGATACATCCCTTATTTTAGAAATATCTTCATTAAAAAACTCTTATTCAGGATTATCAATTTTGGGAAAATTTCAAAGAACACCCATTTTAAACATATTTCATAACAAGCTAAGTATACAAAGTATATATACACTTATGGCCTCCATGTGAGTGTACATCCCTTCATATAAGCAACAGCACAATTATAAATAATACTGTGTTCCAAGGACTTGTATATTGTTTCACAGAGACTGTGATAATTAATGGCAATTCATGGTTTCTCAGGATGTAGTGGGTACACAGTAAATATTACACCTCCATCTCATCTTAATAAACAGATATCTAGGATTGTTAAAGTACAATATAATATAGATGTAGGGAGAAAAAATGAGAACCTACTAGAAATTTAGTCTGTGGTTCACAGAAAATCCTTTTTTATCATTTCTAAGTAAAATATAATTTAAATTTTATTTATAATTTGATGTTGTGTATACTTTCACACAAAGAATATAAACCACTAACTCACACTTTTTTCAACAAATGCATTTATATAAGACCTCATACTACAACAATTCTAGAAGAAAACCCAAGAAATACCATTCTGAATACTGGGCTTGAGAAAGAATTTATGACTAAGTCCTCAAAAGCAATTGCAACAAAAACAAAAATTGACAAGTGAGGCCTAATTAAACTAAAGAGCTTCTAGACAGCAAAAAGAAATTATCAATAGGGCAAACATACAACCTACAGAATGGGAGAGTATATTTGCAAACTATGTATCTGAAAAAGGTCTAATATTCAGAATCTGTAAAGAACTAAAACAATTCAACAAGTATAAATAAATAAAGTGGGCAAATATACTAACAGATACTTTTCAAAAGACATATAAGTAGCCAACAAACATACGAAAAATGTTCCACATCACTAATCATGAGAGACATGCAAATCAAAACAATAACGAGATACCATTTGAAATCAGTCAGAAGGGCTATTATTACAAAGGCAAAAAACAACAAGTCCAGTGTGGTGGCTCATGCCTGTAATCCCAGTATTTGAGAGGCCAACGGGGGCAGATTGCTTAAGCCCAGGAGTTTGAGACAAGCCTGGGCAACACGACAAAACTCATTTTCTTTAACAAAAAAAATTATATTGTGTGTGTATATATATATATAAATTATATATATATATTTTAGTTATATATATATATACATAACTAATTATATATGAATATACATAATTAGTTGGGCAGATGGCACACACTTGTAGTTCCAGTTACCATGGAGGCTGAGATGAGAGGCTCATCTGAGCCCAGAGTCGGGGATGTCAAGGCTGCTGTGAGCTGTGATCATGCCAATGCACTACAGCCTGGGTGACAGAATGAGACCCTGTCTCAAAAAAAAAAAAAAAAAAACAGCAAAAAGAGATGCTGGGTGAGGCTGCACAGAAAAGGGAAAACTTATATTCTGTTGTGGGAATGTAAATTGGTTCAGCCACTGTGGAAAGCAGTTTGTAGGTTTCTCAAAGACCTCAAAATAAAACTACCATTTGATTCAACAATCCCATTACTGGGTTTTTTTTTTTTTTAATCAATCACTCTACCAAAAAGACATACACTTGTAAGTTCATCACAACATTATTCACAGTATCAAACACATTGAATCAACCTAGGTGCCCACCAACTGTATAGTAGATAAAGAAGATATGGTATATACATATCATGGAATACTATGCAGCCACAAAAAAGAGAAAGAAATAATGTTCTTTGCTGCAACATAGATAAGTCAGCAAGCCATTATTCCAAGTAAATTAATGCAGAAACAGAAAACCATACTTATAAGTAAGTATGTCCTCATTTATAAGTGGGAGTTCAATCTTAGGTACTCATGTATATAAAGATGGCAACAACAGACACTGAACACTACACTTTATTTACAAAAATGGGTTGGGGTTGGCAATCAGGCTATGGTCTGCCAATTTCTGCTCTAAGTTATTACATGACTCCTTCCTACTGGAGGAAGGAGTGGGGTTGGGGATAAGGGTTGAAAAACTATTGAGTACTAAGCTCACTACCTGGGTGATGGGATCATTTATATCACAAACCTTAGTTTCACATAATATACCCATGAAACAAACCTATACATGTATCCCTTAAATCTAAAATAAAAGTTGAAAAAGAAATAGAAGTTAAACAAATCACAAATACATTTTTAGTGTCTGTCATCGCAATTAATCAAAACGCAAAATGAGAGAATTAACTAGTATTAAAGAGTCCTTGAGAAATGTCTCCTAATGTAACCAGTATAGCCAGTTTGCTAGCTTACTCTAAAGATAATCCCTCCGTTGTTTGTTTCTTGATACCCATATCTCTAACTACCTGTTTGCTTGAAATGTCCAAAGGCTAATCTTACAACAATCCAGACATGAGGTAGAGATAGCAGTTTCAATTTTCTCCCTTTCAAGATGAAACAGTTGTGCAGTTCATCTCTAACCTGATCCCTACTGAGATGATGCCAACCAGGCCTCTGGATAGTCTGTTACTTAAAGCCAGTGGAAAACAACAAGCAGACCTGCACCGTGTACACTCCTGTACAGTTTCCATGCAACCTTCCCCTTATGCAGCCTGAGAATTTAAGATGGCTTTTTGAGGCTTGAGTCTGGCCGTCTCCCAAGATGTCAACACTTGAATAAAGCTGCTTTCTTCCATGAAACCTTACTTCTTATGTGTTTGTCTTTTCAGGTGGCATACAGCCAAACCTTACTTTGGTTACAAGTCAGTAGCAAGCACCTAACACTCCTTTATGAAAATACACACACACACACACACAGACACACGTACCACAGACACATCCGTACATTTTTTACTAACATAATCTCCTCTCTCAGATATTTCTGCATTTTGATAAAAACCAAATTCTTTCCTAAGACGAAACAATATGAAATCCTCTACTGAATGCTTTTGAATGTATATTACTTAGCATAGATGCTCTGGTAAATGACTGAGCCTGGCGGCACGTGCCTGTAGTCCCAGCTACTCAGAGGCTGATGCAGGAGAATCGACTGAACCCGGGAGGTGGAGGTTGCAGTGAGCCAAGATCGCCACTGCACTCCAGCCTGGACAGCAGAGCAAGACTCTGCCTCAAAATAAATAAATACTTTAAAAAAAAAAAAAAAGATAAATGACTGAATAAAAAGATGGTTACCTTTTGAGGAAAATATTTCCAGTAGAGGTTTTATTCTACATTTAATTACAAAAATGCTACCCACTAATATATGGTTAAAAAATAAGTTTGATAACTGTATTTTCCAGATATGCATTAATTTGCCTATGGGGCAGAGGTACGCAAATATTATCTGTAAATGACTAGATAGTAAATATTTTAAGCTTTATAGGCCATATGGTGTCTGACACAGCTACTCAAGCCTGCTACTATAGCTTGAAAACAGACACAGACAATATGTAAATGAATGAATTTGGCTGTATTCCAAAACACTTTATTTACAAAAATGGGTTGGGGTTGGCAATCAGGCTATGGTCTGCCAATTTCTGCTCTAAGTTATTACATGATATTACAAATAATCTAGAATTTCCCTTTGATTGACCAGAACCCATATTTCATACCAACACAATGTCTTCTTAATGAAAACACACACACACACACACACACACAACACAAAACACATTTTGGCTGTAAATGTAATCCTTTAACATTTTAGTAATGTTTCTCTTTTGCTTTTATTCTTCAAAAGTTACCGTTTCGGAGTGGGGCCAAGATGGCCAACTAGAAGCAGTGGCCTTTGGAGGCTCCTATCAAAAAAAAAAAAAAAAGAAAGCAAGCATGTGAATCCTTCAACAGCAACCAAGGTATCCAGGTTATCTCATCAAAATTGACTAGAAGGCTAGCATGGCCCATGGAGAGAAGGAAGAGCAGAGGGGTGCGGCCGCCTACCTGAGAGCCACAAAGGGAAGGGGAGTCGCTTTCCTCCAGCCAAGTGAGGTGGTGAGTGAGCATGCTACCCAGCCAGGGAAACTGTGCTTTTTTTGTGGAACTGAGCAACCCATGGATCAACAGATCCCACTCATGAAACCATGCCACCAGGGCCTAGCCTCCCAACCCCGGAATCTACTAAGCCTACCAAACTCCTGTAGGGAGGGGCGACCAGCACCATCTGCAGCTGCCTGCTGTCTAAGCCCTTTGAGCTCCTTGACAGAGGGGCAGCAACCAGCAGCCTCAAAGACTGAAACTACACAAATTTACGAAGATGAGATGAGAATCAATGCAAAAATGCTGAAAACCAAAAGGCCAGAGTGCCTCTTCTCAACCAAATGATTACAGCCTCTCTCCATCAAGGGCACAGAACTGGATGGAGGATAAGATGGATAAATTGACAGAAGTAGCACTTCAGGAGATGGGTAATAAAAAACTTTGATGAGCTAAAAGAGCATATTCTAACCCAATGCAAAGAAGCTAAGAACCTTGATAAAAGGATAGAGGAACTGCTAACTACAATAACCAGTTTATGTACCTTAAACATAAAACAACCTGATGGGGCTGAAAAACATAGCACAAGAACTATGTGAAGCATACACAAGTATCAACAGCCAAATTGACCAAGCGGAAGAAAGGTTAAAAGGTTATCAGAGTTTGAAGACCACCTTACTGAAATAAGACATGCAGACAAGAATAGAGAAAAATGAAAAAGAATGAACGAAGCCTCCAAAAAAAATGCGACTTCATAAAAAGACCAAACCTATGATTGATCAGAGTACCAGAAGGAGACAGGGAGAATGGAAATGAGCTGGAAAACACACTTCAGGATATTATCCAGGAGAACTTCTTCAACCTAGCAAGACAGACCAACATGCAAATTCAGAAAATATAGAGAACACCATTAAGATACTCCACAAGAAGATAATCCACAAGATAATCCACAAGAATCATCAGATTCTCCAAGGTCAAAATGATGAAAAAACTGTTAACGGCAACCAGAGAGAAATGCCAGGTCACCTACAAAGGGAAGCCCATCAGACTAACAGCAGACTTCTCAGCAGAAACACTACAAGCAAGAAGAGAGTGGGAGGCCTATATACAACATTCTTAAAGAAAAGAATTTTCAATCAAGAACTTCATATCCAGTCAAACTACGTTTCTTAAGCAAAGGAGAAATAAAATCCTTTACAGACAAACAAATGCTCAGGAATTTCGTTACCACCAGGTCTGCCCTGTGAGAACTCCTGAAAGAAGCACTAAATATGGAAAGGAAAAACCGGTACCAGTCACTGCAAAAACACACCAAAATATAAAGACCAATGACACTGTGAAGAAACTGCATCAACTAGTGTACAAAATAACCAAATAGCATCATGATGACAGTATCAAATTCATACATAACGATACTAACCTTAAATGTAAATGGGCTAAATGCCCCAATTAAAAGACACAGACTGGCGATTCGGTTAAATAAAGGGATGCAGGAAAGTTTACCAAGCAAATGGAAAGCAAAAAAAAAGAAAAAAGAAAAAGAAAAAGCAGGGATTGCAATCCTAATCTCTGATAAAACAGACTTTAAACCAAAAAAGATCAAAAAAGACAAAGAAGGGTATTACATAATGGTAAAGGCAACAATTCAACAAGAAGAGATAACTATTCTGAATATATATATGCAGCCAATACAAGAGGATGCAGAATCATAAAACAAGTTCTTAGACACCTACAAAGACACGAAGACTCCCACACAATAATAGTGGAAAACTTGAACACCCCACTGTCGGTACAAGATAGATGAACAAGACAGAAAATTAACAAGATATTTAGGACTTGAACTCAGCTCTGGATCAAGTGGAACTAATAGACATCTACAGAACTCACTACCCCAAAACAACAGAATATATATTCTTCTCAGTGTCACTTGGCACTTATTCTAAAATCGACCACATAATTGGAAGTAAAACACTCCTCAGCAAATGCAGAACTGAAATCATAACAAACAGTCTCTCAGATCAAAGTGCAATCAAATTAGAACTCAGGATTAAGAAACTCACTCAAAACCACTCAATTCAATGGAAATTGAACAACATGCTCCTGAATGACTCCTGGGTAAATAATGAAATTAAGGCAGAAATCAAGTTCTTTGAAACCAATGAGAACAAAGAGATGACATACCAGAATTTCTGGGACACAGGTACAACAGTGTTAAGAGGGAAATTTATAGCATTAAATGCCCACATCAGAAAGCTAGAAAGATCTTGAATCAACACCTTAAAATCAAAATTAAAAGCACTAGAGAGAAAAGAGCAAACTAATCCAAAAGCTAACAGAAAACAAGAAATAACTAAGATCAGAGAAGAATTGAAGGAAATAGAGACACAAAAAACATTCCAAAAAAATCAACAAATCCAGGAGCTGTTTTTTTGAAAAAATTAATGAAATAGATAGACCGCTAACCAGACTAACAAAGAATAAGACAGAGAAGAATCAAATGGACACAATAAAAAATGATACAGGGGATATCACCACTGACCCCACAGAAATACAAACCACCATCGGAGAATACTATAAGCATCTCTATGTAAATAAAATAGAAAATCTAGTAGAAATGGATAACTTCCTGGACGTATACACCCTACCAAGACTAAACCAGGAAGAAGCTGAATCCCTAAATAGACTAATAACAAGCGCTTAAATTGAGGCAGTAATCAATAGTGTACCAACCAAAAAAAGCCCAGGACCAGATGGATTCACAGCTGAACTCTACCAGAAATACAAAGAGGAACTGGGACCATTCCTTCTGAAATTATTCAAAACAATTGAAAAGGAGGAACTCCTCCGTAACTCATTTTATGAAGCCAACATCATCCTGATACCAAAACCGGGAGGAGACACAACAAAAAAACAAAACTTCAGGCCAATATCCCTGATGAACACTGATGCAAAAATCCTCAGTAAAATACTGGCAAACTGAATCCAGCAGCATATTAACAAACTTGATCCACCACGATCAAGTCAGCTTCATCCTTGGGATGCAAGGCTGGTTCAACATACCCAAATCAATAAATGTAATCTATCACATAAACAGAACCAAAGACAAAAACCACATAATTATTTCAATAGATGCAGAAAAGGCCTTCGGTAAAATTCAACATCCCTTCATGTTAAAAACTCTAGAAAATCTACGTACTGATGGAACATATGTCAAAATAATAAGAGCTATTTATGACAAACTTATAGCCAATATCATATCGAATGGGCAAAAGCTGGAAGCATTCCTTTGAAAACTAGCACAAGACAAGGATGCCCTCTCTCACCACACCTATTCAACATAGTATTGGAAGTTATAGCCAGGGCAATCAGGCAAGGGAAAGAAATAAAGAGTATTCAAATAAAAAGGGAGGAAGTCAAGTTGTCTCTGTTTGTACACCACACGATTTCACATTTAAAAAACTCCATCTCAGCCCAAAAACCACTTGAACTGATAAGCGACTTCAGCCAAGTCTCAGAATATAAAATCAATGTGCAAAGCTCACAAGCATTCCTTTACACCAACAATAGGCAAGCAGAGAGTCAAATCATGAATGAACTCCCATTCACAATCACTACAAAGAGAATAATATACCTAGGAATACAGCTAATAAGGGATATGAAGGACCTCTTCAAGATGAACTACAAACCACTGCTCAAGGAAATAAGAGAGCACATAAACAAATGGAAAAACATTCCATCCTCATGGATAGGAAGATTCAATAGTATGAAAATGGCCATACTGCCCAAAGTAATTCATAGATTCAATGCTATTCCCATCAGACTGCCATTGATATTCTTCACAAAATTAGAAAAAAATACTATCTTAAATTTCATATGGTATCAAAGAAGACCTGGTATAGCCAAAAACAATCCTAAGCAAAAAGAACAAAGCTGGAGGCATCACACTACCTGACTTCAAACTGTACTACAAGACTACAGTAACCAAAACAGCATGGTACTCATGCCAAAACAGACATATAGACCAGTGGATCTGAACCGAGACCTCAGAAATAACACCACACACCTACACTCATCTGATCTTTGACAAACCTGACAAAAACAAGCAATGGAGAAAGGATCTCCTATTCATTAAATGGTGCTGGGAAAACTGAGTAGTCATATGCAGAAAACTGAAACTGGACCCCTTCCTTACACCTTATAAAAAAATTAACTCAAGATGGATTAAAGACTTAAAGGTAAAACCAAAAACTATAAAAACCTATAAGAAAACCTAGGCAATACCATTCAGGACATAGGCATTGGCAAAGACTTCATGACAAAAATGCCAAAAGCAATGGCAACAAAAGCCAGAATTGATTAATGGGATCTAATTAATCTAAAGAGCTTCTGAACAGCAAAATAAACTATCATCAGAGTGAATGGGAAACTTACAGAATGGGAGAAAATTTTGGCAGTTTACCCATCTGACAAATGTCTAGTATCTAGAATTTACAAGGAACTTAAACATATTTACAAGAAAAAGACAAATAACCCCATCAAAAAGTGGGCATAGGACATAAACAGACATTTCTCAAAAGAAGAAATTTATGTTGTCAATAAAAATATGAAAAAAAAAAACTCAACAGCACTGATCATCAGAGAAATGTACATCAAAACTGCAATGAGATACCTTCTCATGCCAGTCAGAATGGCGATTATTAAAAAGTCAAGAAACAATAGTTGCTGGTGAGGTTGTGGAGAAACAGGAATGCTTTTACACTGTTGGTGTGAATGTAAATTAGTTCAACCATTATGGAAGACATATAGCGATTCCTCAAGGATCTAGAACCAGAAATACCATTTGACTCAGTAATACCATTACTGGGTATACACCCAAAGGAATATAAATCATTCTACTATAAAGACACATGCATGCATATGTTTATTGCAGCACTATTTACAATAGCGAAGACATGGAAACAAACCAAATGCCCATCAATGATAGACTGGATAAAAGAAATGTGGTACGTATACACACCATGGAATATTATGCAGCCATAAAAAGGAATGAGATCATGTCCTTTGCAGGGGCACGGATGAAGCTGGAAGCTCTCATCCTCAGCAAACTAACATAGGAACAGAACCAAGCACTGCATGATCTCACTCATAAGTAGGGGTTGAACATTGAGAACACATGGACACAGGGAGGGGTACATCACACACTGGGGCCTGTTGTGGGGTGGGGGCTGAGGGGAAGGAATTTAGAAGATGGGTCAATAGGTGCAGCAAGCCATGATGGCACAAATATACTTATGCAACAAACCTGCACTTCTGCACATGTATCCCACCTCCTTTTTTTTAAGAAATAAAGAAAAAAAGAAATAGGAAAGCAAATCATTTTTAAAAAGTTACTGCTTCATTACAGTTATAAATTTTCATGAAAATCCTAATTTGTATCCTACAAGTAAGCCTCATTTTGTTCTAACTTTGCCTTATGCTTCATTTTAAAGCAACAAGAAACTCTGTGGGAATTCTCTTTTCCCCAAATAGATCTCTCCACTAAGGTACAATGGATGTTAATTTCCAACATTCAACTCACAGTTAATTGTGAGGGTGACTCTTCTGGGGCTTAGTTAAGAAACTGGTCTGTAGTCCCAGCACTTTGGAAGGCCAAGGCGGACAGATCACCTAAGGTCAGGAGTTCGACAGCAGCCTGGCCAACATGGCAAAACCTTGTCGCCACTAAAAATATAAAAATTAGCTGGGCATGGTGGCTACTTGGGAGGCTGAGGCAGGAGAATCACTTGAACCCAAAGGGAGAGGTTGGAGTGAACTGAGATTTCATCATTGCACTCCAGCCTGGGTGACAAGAGTGAAACTCTGTCTCAAAAAAAAAAAAAAGAAAAGAAAGAAAAAGAAAAGAAAAGAAGAGAAAAGAAAAGAAAGAAATTGCAATACTTGCCCTATGCCCAAATTAGTATTGCTTCTCCTCCCCAATATCAACCCCTACAACATAACGATGACATTAAACAATCTGTCTATTCTTCCCAGTAGTTAATAATCTTAATTTCACCATTGTTTTACTACTTCATGTAATTTAGTCTATTTTTAACCTCTTTTCTTGGTAACATTGATGAATATGTATCTTTGGAAGTTAATACTATATACATTTTAAATATATTCCTTCAAATACATTTTAATATCTGCCAGGAATATTCTTCTACTTTATTGTTCTTTTTAAATATTCCCTTATATTGCAATGCACTTGTTATTTTATACAAAAATGAGTACCATTTTGCTGAATTCAAAGTAGCAAAAACAGTAAGAATTTTGAGTCTGACTTGTTTACAATTCCCATCCAAGAACACAGTACATATAACTATTATATTCTTTATGTCACTCAAAACATATTTATACTTCATAGCATTCAACAGAATCTCCTCATCCCAATTTTTAATAAATTAAAGAAAATACATAGAATTCAACATTAAGGTAACAATCCATCAAGGCCAAATAACTTAACTTTATTAAACCATAGATTGGTCATCTAAGGAAATATACTATTATAACACATCTCATGAATAGATAAATAGAAAAATTTTATGGTCACCTCAATAGATGAAAGAGAATTTTTGAAAAACAAATAACCCTCATGAATAAAATATATTTACATAAGTAATGTATGCTATTTATTTTATAGGGTAATGTTAAAAATTATATGCATACAATACTAATACTACATCTCCATGGTGAATTAGTTCATAATAGCAATCTATATATAAATGCACCCACATAAAATTAGAGGAAAGTCCTCCTGGTCATAATGCAATTATTAAATTAATAGAGAATCTTCAACATTTTACAAATTAACACAATTTTTACATTTAATTTTATTAAAAATATTTAATTATAAACATAGACATAAAGAATATAGGCTCCTTAATTATGAAGGGGTAAAAAATAACCAATCCTGAAGAGTAGTTAATTTTTAAAAAAGAATGGAAATAAAACAGAGAAATTAGAATATGAGTCATTTATTTTTGAAAAGACCAAAGATACTATAATCCTAGTTAAAGAATTCTATCCAAGAAAATAGTTGTTTATCTCTGTCCAACAGAAGAGTGTTTCCATCTTTCAAGAAGTTTTCATCACTTTTTATGGCAGTCACTTTTGATACTGTCCAATAATGGGAATAAATCATGCTTTTTCCTGTCCATCGCTGCAGAAAAGCAGAGCTTGTTTTTGCAGCCCCAAAGTTCCCATCCATTGTTGGTACGGCATGCTTCTTTTCATGCTGATAATCCTCATATACAGTGATTTGAAACTGCACATCTCCATCACTTTACATTTACAACTACTCTACAGTTCAGTGTAAAACTGAGACTACCATTTCCAATAATAATATTGATTGATTGATATTCATTCTAAAAAAAGTTTGTAGTAATTTCAGACTGAAAACAATAACTCGTTACCAGAAGTTTTCATAATATCATAATGGAGAACTATTTATAAAAGTCAAATTTTCAATTGATAGTATCACATGTCAAAAGGAAGAAAAAACTGAGTACAAAAAGGATTATTTCCTAAAAAGATCACATGAATAACTGAGAACACCAGTAATTTCTTAAATTTTTGTAAATTACTATCTCAAAGGACTCAAAAATATTAACAATTTCCTCCAATATCACCATAAGGTATATCAGACTTTATGTCCACCCCTGGGATGATTTTCTTACAAAAGACAACAAGATATCTTAAAAACAATTTGAGGCCGGGCGCGGTGGCTCAAGCCTGTAATCCCAGCACTTTGGGAGGCCGAGACGGGCGGATCACGAGGTCAGGAGATCGAGACCATCCTGGCTAACATGGTGAAACCCCGTCTCTACTAAAAAATACAAAAAATTAGCCGGGCGAGGTGGCGGGCGCCTGTAGTCCCAGCTACTCGGGAGGCTGAGGCAGGAGAATGGCGTAAACCCGGGAGGCGGAGCTTGCAGTGAGCTGAGATCTGGCCACTGCACTTCAGCCTGGGCGACAGAGCGAGACTCCGTCTCAAAAAAAAAAAAAAAACAATTTGAAAGTATTTATATATATATATATAGGTGCATGTGTGTTTGTATATATATGTGTGTGTTTCATAAAACCAGATATAAACCGAACTAAGTATGCCAAATTAAAGTTACTTTTATAAATTCAAACCTTATTCTCTTTATATAGAAATAAATAGTATTCAACTATTTTGAAGAAAGTGTGATTATTTTCATATAGAAACTAAAAATAGCAACAGGGAACATTTGGGGTAAATCTTCTGCAATAACAATTCATACATTATTTGAGAAATCATGTATTTTACATAAATACTTTCAAACTTCTGGTAACGAGTTATCGTTGTAAGCCTCTAATCTCTGAGCTGGATACAGACAACTACAAGGCTTTAAGAGATGTCTGCTTCACTAAAGGCAAGAAGTCTGGATCCCTGAATTAATGCATGAAGCAGAACTACCTCTCAACCAGGAATACTAACTTGAATTCTTTGGGAAATTTATTAGGCCCCTTAAATTTTCTCTATTTAAGGTCTAGGGAACTGGGTTGGTATAATCACAAACTTTTCAAATAAAAAAACTAATGACACAGTAACAGAAATCAGACAGCAAAATATGAAATTTTCAGATAAGTCAGCCTGCAACAATTCCAAAGTACATTATAGACCTAAATGCTCAGAAATGTAGGCAACACACCACTCAGATTAATTTGATCCAAATCAATTAGAATGAGACTTTAAAATATATCAATAAAATAACTTCCATAAAGGAGGAAGAAAATTATGTAACAAAGTAGGCAAAAATGAAACAAAAAGTAAGAATGAAAAAATTAACAACTAAAACTAGTGAAGATAAAGATATCTCAATAGATGAGGTAAACTCTTAACTAGGCATAGTCAAAGTGAAAATTCTAAACCTGGAAATTATTGCTGAGATTTAAATATTCAAATATTTAAATATTCAAAAATTATTTTAAAGACAGAGAGGATAAATTGAAAGTTTCCAACAAACACATTTAATAAAAATTCTAGAAATACAGAATAAAAGAAAGCAATCTCTCTCTTTCTATTTCTATTTCTCTGTTTCTCTCTTTCTCAGGTTAAAAACACAGAATGAAAAGCAGTAAAAAAACCCACATCCAGACACATCAGATATAACTAAAAACGAAAAATATAGATTCTATACATAATCTCCCAAAAAATGACAAATTGTCGGCAGATCATTAGCAATAATAGATTCTCATAGATGGGAAAATAACATCTTCAGAATGTTGAATTAAAATCATCATCATCTTGTATTCTACATCCAAATAAACAATCAATGAAGAAGGACAGAAAGAAAAGCTATTCTTAAATATCCATTAAATAAAAATCTTAACTGCTCATAGAACATTATCAAAAGAACTACCAAAAGACATACTTTTGAACCCAAAAGAAAGGAGATAATGATAAACAAAATGAAAGGTACAAAAACTGTTACTATATATTGATGTATCCAACTATTGAAAAAAAAATATATATATATACACACACACATATTAATTTCACTTGTTTAAAAGGTAGAATTAAAATTCTAGGCAGAATTCACATGAAAAGGAGGCATTTCAGTGGGTAACATGGTAAGTAATGTCTGGAAAGAGTACAGAGATAGTGAATAAATTTATGCTCCCATAGAAATGTGTGTAAATTTATTTACATAAATTTGACTTTTTAAATTAAGGACAGCCCTATAGGAATATAAAGTCTTCAAGTTAGCAGAATAAACTATGGACTAAACTTGATATTAAATATGTGTAAATAATTTGCTAAAATTATAATTTCAAGTAGGTTTGCATTTTAACCTCTTTTATAAATCACGACAAAGAACAAACTATAATATATAGGCATGTCTTGTTTTATTGAACTTTACTGCACTTTGCAGATACTGCATTTTCTAAAAACAGAAGGTCTGTGGCAACCTTGCATCAAGCAAGGCTATTGTGCCATTTTTCCAAAAGTGTGTGCTCATTTTCTGTCTCCGTATCAGATTTTGGTAATTTTGGTAATTCTAGCAATATTTCAAACTTTTACATCCTTATTACATGTAATGCAGATCCTATATCATAGGTAACCATAACAGATATTATCAATGATTTTTTATGTTATTTTTGTATGATTGGTGATTTTCAATGTCCCTACCCTTTTTTGGGGGTGTACCATAAACCATACTCACATAAGCCAGAAAACTTAATAAATAAATATGGTGTGTTTCAACTGCTCCACTCACTGGCCATTCTCCTTTCTCTCTCTGTCTCCTTAGGTCTCTGAGACACAACAATATTGAAATTAAGCCAATAACCCTACAATGACCTCTAAATTGTCAAGTGAAAAGAAGAGATACACTTCTCTTACTTAAAATCAAAAGCTAGAAATGATTAAACTTAGTGAGGAAGGCCTTGAAAGCTGAGATAGGTGAAAACTAAGCTTCTTGCACCAGAGTTAGCCAAGTTGTGATTGCAAATAACAAGTTATTCAAGGAATAAAAAGTGCTACTCCAGTGAACACATGAATAACAAAACAAAGCAGCCTTATTGTTGATAAGGAATTTCAGTGATCTGGACAGAAGGTCAAAGCAGTCATAACATTCCCTTAAGCCACAGCCTAATCCAGAATAAGACCCTAAATCTCTTTAATTCCATGAAGGCTGAGTGAGGGGAGGAAGCTGCAAAGTAAAAATTGGAAGCCAACAGCGGTTGGTTCACAAGGTTTAAGGACAAAAGCCATCTTTATAAGATCATGCAAGGTAAAGCAGCAAGTGCTGATGATGTAGAAGCTGCAGTGAGTTATCCAGAAGACCTAGCTAAAATCTTTGATGAAGGTGGCCACACTTAGGGTTTCAATGTAGATGTAACAATCTTATAGTGGAAGAAGATGCCATCTATTACTTTTGTAACTAGAAAGGGGAAGTCACTGACTGGCATCAAAGCTTCAAAGAATAGCCTGGATCTCTTGTTAGGACCTAACGCAGCTTGTGAGTTTAAGTGGAAGTCAATGCCCATTTACATTCTGAAAATCCTAAATCCAGTAAGAATTATGGTAAATCTACTCTGCCCATGCTCTATAAATGGAACAACAAAGACAGTACATCTGTTCACAGCATGGTTTATGGAGAATTTTAAGCCTGCTGTTTAGACCTACTGCTCAGAAAGTAAGATTGCTTTCAAAATAGTACTGATCACTGATGATGCACCTGGTCACCCAAAATCTCTGATGGAGATACATAGGAAGAGTAATGTTGTTTTCACATCTGCTAGCACAACACCCATTCTGTAGTCCATCAATCATAGAGAAATGTCAACTTTCAAGTCTTATGACTTAAGAAATATATTTTCTAAGGCTACAGCTGCCATAGCGATTCCTCCAATGGATCTAGGCAAAGTAAACTGAAAATACTCCGCAAAGAACTCAACACTGTAGATACCATTAAGAACATCCACGATTCATGGGAGGAGGTAAAACAAAATCAACAATCACAGGAGTTTGGAAGAAATTAATACCTACCCTCAAGGATGACGTTGAGGGGTACAAGACTTCAATGCAGAAAATAACTGCAGATGTTGTGGATATAGCAAGAGAAAAAGCAGAAGCAGAGACAAGATACAAATGAATTGCTGCAATGTCATGATAAAACTTGAAAACATCAGGAGGGCCGGGCACGGTGGCTCAAGCCTGTAATCCCAGCACTTTGGGAGGCCGAGACGGGCGGATCACGAGGTCAGGAGATCGAGACCATCCTGGCTAACAAATCTCAGTTACTCGGGAGGCTGAGGCAGGAGAATGGCGTAAACCCGGGAGGCGGAGCTTGCAGTGAGCTGAGACCCGGCCACTGCATTCCAGTCCAGGCGACAGAGCAAGACTCCGGCTCAAAAAAAAAAAAAAAAAAAAAAAAAAAAAAAGAAAACATCAGGAGTTGCCCTTCATGGATGAGCAAAGAAAGTGGTTTCTTGAGACAGAATCTATTCCCAGTAAAGACACTGTGCACATTGCTGAAATGACAGCAAAATGTTTACAATGTTATTTCAACTTAGTTGACAAAGCAGCAGCAGGGTTTGAGAGGACTGACTCCAATTTTGAAAGCTCAACTCTGGGTAAAATGATATCAAGCATCTAGCATGCTACAGAGACATCTTTCATGAAAGAGTCAACTGATGTGGCTAACTTCATTGTTGTGTTATCTGAAGAAATTGCCACAGGTACCAAAACCTTCAGCAACTGCCACCCTAATCTGTCAGCAACCATCAATATCGAGGCAAGATTCTCCACCAGCAAAATGATTGACTTGCTGAAGGCTCAGATGATCGTTAGCAATTTTTTAGCAATACGGTGTTTTTAAATTAAGCATGTACATTGTTTCTAGATACAATGCTATTGTAAACCTAATAGACAATAATACAGTGTAAATATAACTTTTATATTCACTGGAAAATAAAAATATTCATGTGACTTGCGTTACTGCGATATTTGCTTTATTGCTGTAGTCTGGAACTGAACCTGAAATATGTCTGAGGTATGCCTGTAATTATTCAACTTTACCGTTTCTTGCTTGGAAATAATACCTTCTATTTTTAGACTTCTCAGACTTGTTGATTTCATATTCTTCTCAAGATAGATGAAAGTCTGGAATTGCTTCATGAAAAAGCTGCTTTGTTTGGAATTGAAGGTTATAATATAAGAGTTTATATTTAGTGTGTGAAAACCTTTAGAAAGTGAAAATACTACCTGGGCCAATAAATCTGCCTTTTTTTTTTTCTGATCCCAATCTTACCTTTCAGCTTTTCATCATATCCTCAAACCCCCTTATTTAATGTCAGCAAATCCTGGTATCTCAAATTTCTTTATGCTCTCTGCTTGCACAGTCATCTCTGATAACATGATTAGACAGAAGATCATAAACACACAGCATAAATGTTTCTGAACTGCAGCAGAGGACTATGCCATGAAGCCTTAATAACAACACTCTTCAAGAGATCAAATCAATACAATGTCACTAAAGGCCCCGTATATCCCATTCACCTCTGTGAACAAGAATACAATGGTCCGAGAATTGCCACCATCCTTTTCTTCTGAATTTTAATGCGTTACTAGAAAACAAAGTTTTAAGCATATTTCTAGGCAGAAGAAAGGATTTTAATTATGCCTGGTGTTTCACAATTTTCATTTTCATAGACAAATATTATTTTGTTAACTTATACTAAGTGATACCTACAAGCTTAAAGAAGGCATTATTGCTATATATATATATATATATATGTGTGTGTGTGTGTGTGTGAGTGTGTGTGTGTGTATATTCTCAGCAGGTCTAAAATTTTAAACACAAACTAATATCTCTAAGCACAAGTACCACTACCTTAATGAGATTTATCCTAAATTAATGTTTAAGAGGAGCTTATTAGGGATTCATGCCACTTCAGAACTCATATAACTAAACAAAAATTGCATTCAATTTTGCATGTTGTTTCCAATTATTTCTTCCACAGTGCTAAAATAGTCTTAGACATATAAACTGAAAGACCATTTGATGTAAATTAGCATAATACTTTGCCAATCAATGTTATTTTTAAATTCAAAACCTTAGAAAAGTCTGACATTAAGTAGAATAAATTAAAACAATGTTAAATCTCTAACATCAACATGCCCAATATGACAGTCTTAATTATGAACCTATGAAATAAAATTAAAAGTTATGAAGTATCAGTTGAGATTTGAAAGACTAAAATACTACTTATGATGTATAATAAAGCAACCCAAATTATATGTGTTTGCTTTTAAATTTTAGCAAACATGCTAATATAACCTTTCTATCTATTTAAGCCTGGTTCATACAGCAAGAGTAAGAGTCTACCACTATCTTTTGTGCTTCTAGAATTTGGATATAGGTATGCCTTAATAATATTATGCAAAAAAGAATCAAAAATTCAAACATTCGGTAGTACAACTTTTAGGATAAAATATCATAACAAGTTATTAAAATGCAAATAAATATACATCATTCATTAGATATGGAGTATGACTAGATACAGATTTATTCTATTTTAAATCAGCTTATTGTGCCTTAGTTGCATAGCTGACCAAGAGTTCTCAAATTCATTCAAGTAAATTATGAAAATCCCTAAAGCCTCACTGTAATTTTTCCTGTTTATCATCTCTAAAAGCAAAGTTCCAGATGAAATCATATCTATATATCTTTTCATCATCCTCAGCAGCATGAATTTCAAAAGTGATGCTTAAATCCTGCTCCAACAGTGTCCACATTGGACTCCTGAAGAGAAGTAGAAGGCAGAGCAGGCCTAATTAATAATGAGAAACTTAGGGCTCCTGTGCTTTGGGTCTGGTAGGCAGGAAACATTAAAGTATCAAAGTGAGGGCATGGATGTCTAGAATGAGGAAATGAAAGAGTGAGAAAGAATGGGGGCGCCAGGAGCAGTGGCTCACGCCTGTAATCCCAGCACTTTGGGAGGCCGAGGTAGGCAGATCAGGAGGTCAGGAGATTGAGACCATCCTGACCAACAAATCTCAGTTACTCAGGAGGCTGAGGCACGAGAATCGCTTAAACCCAGGAGGCAGAGGTTGCAGTGAGCCGAGATCGCGCCACTGTACTCCAGCCTGGTGACAGAGCGAGACTGTCTTAAAAAAAAAAAAAAGGAATGGGGGATAGGTGGAAGGGAAACACACAAAGGCCAGATTGAGACATATCTGGGCTTTGTTCTCAATCTACCATTAGTTACTACTGTGTGGCCCCAGGAAATTAAACTCTGTTCTTAGTAATTTAGTGTCCTGATTCATAAAATGATGGATAAAAATATTTTCTAAGACCTTCCAGATCTAAAATACAACAACTCTCCCTCAAGAAAATTAACCTATTTCACAGAAATGAGAAGAAACATAGCATTCCACAGGAGCACCAACAGGCTGCACTTTTAACTCCTCAGTGCTTTGTGACCATTCACATCATGTGATTTTTAAGTCCGCTTCTTTTATGGGACAGCCCTAGTGAAACAGATACATGAATAATCAGCACAAATTGTAGCATAGAGGAGGGTGATATTAACTTTGTGAAGACCCAGGGGCATGATGACATTTGTGTTAGGTCTTGAAGAATAAATAAAATTTCATCACAGCAAAAGAAGAAAAGGGTGCAGAAGCAGCTAGGTAAAATATGAAAAAAGGTAAGAGATACAAAAACACATGGATTGTTCAAAAGTTGTAAAAAACAGAATAGTGGACAGAATTTTGCTGAGGTTACAAAAGAACAGGACAAGGTCAAAATGAACAATTCCTTGAATGCTAAGGTGAGTAACTCCTTCTAGTTGATATAACAGAAAGAAAAAAAAAAAAAAACAGAATAATTTCCTGAAATAAAACATACTAAAATTGTTACCAGGATTTAGAAGGTATACAACGTTACCTCAAACATAACAGATGAAGTATTATACATGAGTGAAGCCATCTTAGACATGCAGCTTTGTTAAACCTCCAAATAACTGCAGTTGCATGAGTGACCTCAGCTAAGACAGGAAAAGAATGACCCAGTGAACCAAATCTGGATTTCCAGATTGTAGAAACTATAAGCAAATAATTTGTACAAGATATATGTGTTGCCATAACAAAAAGTTAAAACCTGTGATATTTGCTTTGGGATTGAACAGATGGTAGAGGCTGAAGAATAGCATGGAGACTGTGAGTACAGGCTGGAAGATCAGTAAAGAAATTGTTAATGGGGATACTAAAAGGTCAATACACGTTACGTGATGAGCAATTGGCAATAATCCTGCCAGCGATAGCTTGGAAGAGAGAAAAAGCACTTCATAATGTTGTTGATCAAATTAAAGAGGTTTCCAGACAACTGTTGAAACTAGCAACTAGCACGTGGGCAATTCTTATAAAAAGAGTAGATGACTGAGAGGGCAGGGGTAAGATACTAGTAAGAAAGCCAAAAGACACAGGGAACCAATCACAAGGAGCAGAACTGGGCTCTAATCAAAAAACATTCTCTGCCTCTGTAGTCAGGGACCTTGAAAACACCAGTTACACTTTACAATCACAATAGACCAGTGATTGTTGTGTTCCCTGCCTTTTGGAACGGGAGACTATTTTCCAAGTATCCTGCCCCCGTTCCATATGTGTTGCGTGTGTAGGGAACAATAACTTACTTTTAGGTTCTTAGTTCTGCAGATCAACAGGGATTTTAGCAATGAGACTTCATTTGAATCTGGAACTGATTTCAACATGCTATTTTGGACTTCAACATGATGTCCTAAAGGGATAAACCTTTGGGAGGGTGTGGGGTTTTGTGCATGCCGAAGGGACATTAATCAGGAGAATCTAGAGAGTAGACTGTAAAATAATATATTGCCATGGTGGCAGTCCCCTATAAATACACTTTCAGGTATTCAGTCTTGTGCTGTCTCCTCAGATACTCGTTTTACAGATGGTTATGTGAATAAACTCCCTCTTAAGCCAGCAACTACACTCTGGCAAAGCTTGGGACAGATACTAAATGAGGAGACGCCACATAGAGAAAGGTCCTGGAAGATGAGGGGCTATCTTGGACATTCCAACTCAAGTCAAAGCTCCCAGTGGAATTCAGCTACATGAGTGATGGCTATTTATTGCACATGAAGCAGAACTACCTAGCTGAGCCCTGAAATATAATAAATCATCGTGGTTTTAAGCCAATACATTTTGGGCTGTTTTCTCTCATAGCAATGGATAACAGAAACATATGCCTTATTTATATTTATCTCTACCACTTAAGAAAGTGATTAAGAAACAATAAATGCTCAAAAATATCAATAGTTTGGGGCTGGAAGCAGTGGCTCACCCCTGCAATCACAGCACTTTGGGAGGCCAAGGCAGGAGAATCGCTTGAGCCTAGAAGTTCAAGGTTGCAATGAGCTATGGTCGCATCATTGCACTCCAGCCTGGGTGACAGAATAAGGCCCTGTTTCTAAAAAAAAAAAAAATAGTGTAGATTAATTAATTGTTTTCACAGAATAGATGAGAAGAAAAATAATGATACACTCATTTTTTCTTTTCCTATTATGTATGTGGTCACATTTCTACTCATACTACATTTTTATATAAGTTTGAATTAGTTCGACCTTTTGATTACATGTAATTCAGAGACTTTTTGTGAGATAAGTTATGAATAGATGGCAATAAAAGCATGATAAAATTCTCCTCAGAGGAAAGAAAGGGGCAACATGCAACACCAAGAACACATAAAAGTAAGTACTCTAAAATGAACACTGGTGGTAGTGCACTATATGTATCTTTAAAATTATGTAGTCTCCACATCCACTCTGACATTTCTTTTGTTTGTAAATAGCAATTCATTATATTTAACTAGAATCAGGCATGTTGCTTGTTTTTAATAGTTTTACATGTATTTTATTTTTAGGTGACTATAACCACTACTTTATAAATTTAAAAAAACACCTGATTTTGAGGTTTGTAAGCCATAGATATAGAATTCAAATTTAATCCTTCCAATTTCTGCCATCCGCTACAAGATGACGAACAATTTTCTGTACTGACTCCCTCATGTTTCTGCAATCAGATAAAGGATAATAAAGATAACAAGCCATAAATATACACAAGTAGAAGCTCTAGATAAACAGATGCTGCTTAACATTTGTTCAAAACTATCTTTGCCAAATCACAGAAGAAATTTTAAGGCATATAAATAAGAATAAAATTTCACACCAAGCATATTAAGTAAAACAATATGTAGACATCATGGTTGGTTACTTTAATTCTGTGGTAAATGCCATAAAGGAATACAAATATTTAGTAATAGCAAATCACACAAATTCTTAGATTAAATACGTCTTCAAATATTTAAAAAACTGTATTATTTTTATCAAGTAATGGCTAACTTCTACCTAATTTAAAATACGGTAAAACTGATGTGATTATTACATATATTGCATGCCTGTATCAAAAAAACTACACGGTTTCTCTGTGCAATACATTTTATCCTTAGATCTTATTGTCTTCTCCACTTAAGTGGATAACTATCCATATGTATAAATTTTTCCTTAGTGCACTGATACGGTTTGACTCTGTCCATCCAAATCTCATCTTGAAATTCTGGGGGAGGGGCCTAGTGGGAAGTGATTGAATCATGGGGGTCGACTTCCTTTTTGCTGTTCTCGTGAGAGAGAGTTCTCATGAGATCTGGTTGTTTGAAAGTGTGTGGCATTTCCCCCTTTCTCTCTCTCTCTCTTCCTCTGCCAGGGTAATGCATGCATGCTTCCCCTTCGCCTTCTGTCATGATTGTAAGTTTCCTGAGGCGTTCCAGTAGTGCTTCCTGTTAAGCCTGCAGAACTGTGAGCCATTTAAACCTCTTTCCTTCATAAATAACCAGTCTCAGAAAGTTCTTATAGCAGTATAACAAACTAATACATGCACTTTCCAATGTAAAATATCTTTAGATCCTACCTCCAGGATCATTTATGGTTTAATTTTTCTCCATTATAAATCCTTGTTATAAGTGAACAAAATTTTGATAAACTATAATGATAATCTGTATTAATAAACTTGAATGAAACATAGTTTAATGATTAAAAGTATAGGAAAGCTGATTCATGCTTTGTAAAATATATACTATAGACTTCTCATGCAAATATTAATATTCTCCAGTTACAAAACATAATCATCACTGGCAGCTCCAGTGAAATTTTCAAGAGTCAAGAACCCAAGTGTTTTATAAACAGATAAAACCTTTAAAACTTCACATATATTATGCATAACTCTTATGTGCATACAGATATGTTTTTCTTATTTATTCTCATCCTTTTTAATGAATGTGAATATAACATCAACAAAGAAATCAATAAATTCAAGCTGGTGCTATAGAAAATACCCTCTTAAGAAATTTTCATTGAGAGGGAAATATCTCCAGTATATTACTATTTACCATGAAATAATTTTATTTGTATATTTGTGTTTTGATTATGAGTCCTAAATCTAAACATCATCAAATGTATGCTCTTTATTGGGGGGCATATAAAAATTTTGAATGTATATACTTATTAGGTAAATAAGCCTTCATAAAATGAATTACATAAAAAGTGAAAAATGTTTCATCTTGAAAATAATAGTTACTTCATTGTTATAACAATGTGAAAGGAATAGTTCGAAACCTAACTAGCATTGTGTGATGTTAATATTTCCTGACAATTACATGTTACACAAATACTACTATTAAAATGAAAAGCTAATGTGCTATACGGTGGAAAATTCTATGTAATAATACCAAAGGATTAATTAAGCTCTGATCAGGTCAATATTCAACCACCAAACATCGTATATAACACCTGTATAAACTAGCTTATACATTGTTGAAATAAAATATACATGAACTCCTTTTATTTAAATATAATTCCATTTAAATACAATTCAAGTATTATAATTCAATATGATGGAAATAATTACTGCTGTCTTTAAATGTCATATTTCTATAAACCATACAAATGTGAACACCAGGGAAATCACTATTTTGAATTGCTTCCTGTTGCTGTTGTTGATGCTGCTTTCCTTTATAAAAATTAGGTAGTTACAGCAATTCATATTGTTTAACTACTTTACTGAAAGCATTTTGGCACACTTTCATATACCTTTCCAGGAGAAAAACGACAGCAATTTTTTTATAGTTAATATGAATCAATTTCTTTAGCAATTTATTATCGGGTATAACACTCAAAAATGTATTATTTGAAATAAATGTATAACATTTACTTTTAATAAATCATTTTGAAAAGATCAGTGAGATGATGGATATATTAACTACTTTGATCAGTATACATTATATGTATCAAAACATTACTACATACCCATGAGTATGTACAATTACTATTTGTTAATTTAAAAAATAAAACTTTTAAAAAATCATTTAAATGCAAGATAAATTATTTAAATGTTTGTTTCTTACCATGGCAAGAACCCTCAATTTCTTCATATCCTGTACTGCAGATGCATCTTCCAAGAGGAACCAGCCAATCTCCATCGGCTCCACAATACAGTTTAGGAGTGTCACGCTCTTCAGCACTCTTCACACAAGAACCCCGTACTTCAACCAAAGAGGAGGAATCAACCCTTGGAATGGTATCAGGAAACATGGCCAAGTTACGAACAGTGAAGGGGCACTTCTTGTAGAAAACACGGACTGAAACCAGGGCAATGCACGCCCCAATGTCTTGAAAAGCCAGATAAAATCCTTTCCTTTCTATAGGCCCCACCTCACGAATTTCAGTGTTGAGTTTGAGGATGCGATCACCCAAATCCATCTGGGTAAAACTCTCATCAGCAGCAATTGTGTCGATCTTTGTATACTGGTTTGGCTTGAATTTAATTCCGTGGGACTCATCTGATTCCATATAAAACAGATTAAATGTTTCTTTGCAAGTCCCCAAGACCCATGGGATGCTGTTACAATCCCTCAATGTGAATTTCATTTCCACGTAAATTTTCTGTGCTGCATCACGGGAGATCCAGTTTGTACGAAGCCAGTTGTTTTGGTTTGGTTCCATTACATTACATACCTGGTATGTGTGAATGGGCCTATTATGTTCATCCATTTCAGTGATGGCATCCCACTGCAAAAAGGGGAAAAAGTCATTAAGTGATTTTAAACTACAGTGATTAAACAGAAATGATTACTTACAATTTTTTTTTGTTTTACCAAAATAAAAAAGAGTTAAAAGGATACAAATGAAGCTATTCAAAGCAACAATGGAACAGCATTTTAACCGTGAGCCTTTGGTTAGAAGTATGGGTTCTAGAATCAGCTGTCCTGTCTTGTCTTCTTACACATGAATTGCATGACAACTTTATTTAATATCTAGTTTCCTCAACTGTAAAGGAGCTGATAATAGTACCTGTTTCACAGGGTTGTTGTAAGATATAAATTAGATAAATACACGTACAGCACTTCAGACAGTTCCTGGCATACTATAAGAACATTAAATAGCATCCATTATCTTATCAAAACAACTAAATATATAAAAAATGCACTTTGGGTTTCCCATCTTTCCTCATATACAATTTGCCACAAATTGTGGTCTGTTTTCTTTGCCAATATTCAATTAAATATTTACATGACCATTTAAATAGAAAACAGACATAGATAAGGCCTTAAACTTATTCAATATTTATCAGGCACTCCCATACCCTGGACACTGGAAATACAGCAATTAACAAGCTGAACAAAAACTGTCTGCCTTTATAAAGCTTACATTAGAAGGAAGAGAGACATCTAAAACGTAGAAATGAGTAAAACTAAATAATATGGTAGAAAGTACAATGGGGAAAAATGGGGCAAGGAGATTAAGAAGAGGGTGATAATTTTAAGTGGGTGTCTAGAAAAGGCTTACTGAGGTACTGACATTTAAGCATTGTCTTAGACATGAGACAATGAAACTTGCAAAGAGGAAGCAGTAAATATAAATAACCTGAGGCAGGAGTGTGTAGGTATATTTGAGGAACAGCATAAGTGGGCACTGAAAGCACATTAAGTACTAAGAACAGAGGGTTAGAGAGCAGCCAAACCAAAAGTCTTTATTAAGCATTTTAAGTCCTTTGGCTTTTACTCTGAGCTAGATCACTGGATTA
Source organism: Colobus angolensis palliatus (assembly GCF_000951035.1). Lineage (NCBI taxonomy): Eukaryota > Metazoa > Chordata > Mammalia > Primates > Cercopithecidae > Colobus > Colobus angolensis. The sequence continues at coordinate 10,535,564 of NW_012121043.1, read as the reverse complement.
TTTTCACTTCTGTATGTTTATGTACAAGCAGTTTGCCACTTGATTGCATGGAAAGACTTTGTCTGTTTTTAAGAGATTTAATAAAAATACCTGAGTACCCTGAAAGCAGTTTAGATTATCAATATTTATTCATTTAATGTTGCATACTTCTATACTGTAAATTTAGATTATAACTCCATTTTATTTGTATAGCTATAATTGATCATTTTCAATACATGAAAAACATTCAGGTAACCTTATAGCATGTTTGGGAACACATGCTAGTCATCATACTTTATCATTTCTATTTGAGTATACTGAAAATGACAAATGGTTTGCTATAGTGAATAAGGGTGAATAAGGGTTCTATTCATTGATAACATACTTCAGTTATTTATAATAAGATTATTTAACATATTCTGTTTGCAGTTTCTCATTTTAACTGGCTATAGAGAGTTACTAAATCAAGGCCAGTTGAATTTCATTAGCATACTTTCTAAGAGAATGCCTACTTTCCTCTGTATATAGGACCATTATGACACAAAGTACTTTAAATTAACTACTGTACATTTCTAGAATAATTCATATTATCCATCATGCAAACTTAAACACAATATTTTATCCAAGAAATATTTTTTGCAAGTTCCTTGCTTGAAATCCAGAGGGCATTTTCCAGAGAAAACAATAAGTTCCTTTCAACTGTATATTTAATTTTACAAAATACACACATTTTTTATCAGGGGTGATTCAATAATCTCAAGGGAATATACATGAGATTTCCCATCTAAATGCCTTTCATCCTAACGTATAATGGGTCTTACATTACTCTGAGGACACTTAAAGGCAAACCAGCACTGTCACAGCTCATTGGAACCACAACACAATCATTCTAAATGTAACTGTGAACCAAGATAATAGCAAAAAATATGATATACTTTTAAACTGTCAAAATCAATGTCTAAAAATCTAAGTATTTTACACATAGGAGAGCATGTACTCATCCAATGATGATTTTTATTTTGAATACATTTATAATTAGAGCTGATTTCATTTATGAGGGAATGCATATACTAATGTCTATACTACATATTTTACTCTCCCATATAGGAGTAAATAACTATATTCCCAGTAAATGCTGCTTTAATTAGTATCTTCAGGCTACATTGCTTCATATTAATAGAAAGCATTAACCATGTTCATCAAAAGATCAACTCCGAAAAGATGAGATTAACTTTAACTCAAATATGAAAAACTTTGAAAATATCATTTATGAAATTAGAACATTTCCTTATTTACAAATACATTCAGTTGGGGAGATGTTCAGAAGGAGAGAAGGGTCCAAAGTGAAAAAAATACATGTATTCTCTAATCAGAACTGATATAAACCAAGAAATATAGAAGTACAAAAATATACACAGATATTTGGAAATGTGAGTCTTCTCAAATACAGTGCATAAATACATGGCAAACTGATGCATATTGTTTTACACTAAGTTTGTGATGTTTGATGAAAAATAATATTTCTTCTTTTACTTAAAATAAATTAGAATTAGATTTAGGTACCAAAACAGTCAAAACAGACATAATTGGTAAATTTCATCTTATTCAAGAATATAGAAAGTTATATTAGATATACAAATTTGGATCTGATTCCCTAAAACAAGAATGTAAATTCAAGATTGATATAGATCTAAATGCCTATGAAATTTGCCATAAAACATAACATCAGTAGATATAGAAATCATATCACATTTCAGGCATACTTTTCCTTTTGGAAATACTGCATTTATATATAAAGACCCCGGAACACAGGTTTAAGCTATGGAGGTCCACTTACAAGTGAATTTTCTTCAGTCTCTGCCACCTCTGAGACAGCAAGACCAACCCTTCCACTTTACCCTACTCTTCAGCCTACTCACCGTAAAGACAACAAGGATAAAGGCCACTTTATGATCGTCCATTTCCATTTAATGAATAGTAAATACATTTTCTCTTCCTTACGATTTTCTTTTCTTTTTCTGAGATAAGGTCTCACTCTGTTACCCAGGTTGAAGAAAAGTGGTGCAATTTCAGCTCACTGCAACCTCCATGTCCCAGGCTCAAGAAATTCTTTCACCTCAGCTTCCAAAGTAGCTGGGACTACAGGCATGCACCACCACACCCAGCTAATTTTTTGTATTTTTGGTAGAGATGGGATTTTGCCATGTTGCCCAGGCTGGTCTCAAACTCCTGAGCTCAGGTGATCTACCTGCTTTGGCCTCTCAAATTTCTGGAATTACAGGCATAAGTCAGCATGCCCAGCTAGGATTTTCTTAATAACATTTTCTCTAGCTTACTTTAAGAATACAGTATGTATAATATATAATATACAAACTATGTGTTAATCAATTGTTTATGTTATCAATAAGGCTTCTGATCAACAGTAGACTACTAGCAGTTAAATTTTCTGGACAGTCAAATGTTATACATGGATTTCAATAACACATAGGTCAATCTCCATGCTGTTCAAGGGGTCAATTTTAACCTTTTAGTTATAATTTCAAATGCTAAAATAAATAGGGTCTCTAAAAAGTAGAGATGCCAAGGTAAGCATATGAGTATGGCAGCTCACATACCACATGCCTAAATATTTTTTAAATGATAAATCTTTTTTTACTTGTATAAATATATATAATACATATTACAATAATTACTACTACATGTTACACTAATATATTGCATATTGGTGAAGTCAGGGCTTTAGTGTACCCATTGCCGGAATAAAGTACATTGCACCATTAAGTAATTTTTCATCACCTACCCCCCTTTTACCCTTTCACCTTTCCAAACCTCCACTGTCTGTTATTCCACAGTGTAGACCTACATGTACACATTATTTAGCTCCCACTTATAAATGAGAACATACAGTATTGGTCTTTCTGTGTCTCAGTTGTTTAAGATAATAGCCTACAGTTCCATTATTTAAATTAGATCAAACTTAAAATATATAGTATCAGTCTACTTTGTAAAGATACTTTCATAACAACCTGACAGTCCAGTTTCATATTTAAAATACTTGGACTCCTAAGAACCCCATGGCAGCATGTGGTGGCCTATACAGAGCCAGCTCTTAACCTTAGTTAATCCCACTTCTCTGCCCTTACCTGACTCTAGTTCTATCTCACATCCTGAGAGATTTCACATATGCACATATATGAGCATCTCATACATAAGCTGTCTTTTCCCTGTTTCAAAAAGCTGCCAACTTTAGTCCTCCAGTCGACTTAGGCTGAGCACACCAGTGTCACAGAGTATCCTTTGGAGGATGAATCCCAGCAAGAATCTGTGAAGCTCCTAAAAGTAGACTTGAGGCCATTTGAGCAAGAAAGTCTAGGGTCTTGAATACCTGTGCTATGGTACAGAAAGAAACCATAAGATCTAAGTGGCATATCTTCTTATCCTTCAATGCCATATCTTCATGAAGAGGAGTGTAGCCAGAGGAGTGAATGGGCAAGACCATCTAAAGCTCTAGCATGAAGTAGAGGCTTCCCTTCCTGGGTCTAAAGATGATCATAATTCTTTTTAAAATTCAATTTGGACTGTAAGATTACTGGAATTTTTCTTTAACAGCAAAGAGAGTTAAAAACCTATGATTCACTTCATTATTAGGCAGTTAGTGTAAACATTTACTTTAAAAATCTTTTTTTTTAAACTTCATAAAGTACTTTGTCAACTCTACACATCATGTGTTAATAAGCAATTAACAATATTTAGTGAATCTATAGTATCTGTAAGTTCTACGAGGGAAGTAAAGAAAGAGGATATAAAGTTTGCTCTCGTTGGACTTGTTTATAATACATTTAAGGTAATAAATTTAAAAAACCTAATTGATAGCACAGGTTTGAGTGTAACAATCTAATAGTTTATATAGTAAAATATAGTAAGTGTTCAAAGGACAGCAACACTCATGAACTGGAGTTGCTTGGAAGGCTCAGCCAAGAAGCATGCACTGGACTTGAACCATAAAGAATTATAAAATTCAATAAGCCAGAGGGAGGAAAGTGAATAGAAATTAATTTATAAAACTAAGCTATATGCATATACTTTCAGACAACTCTAGTTCTGTCCCACGTAAAGTTCCTACCCCTATTTAAAACAAACATATAATTTATTATCCAACTGTGAAATACTTAGATGTACATAAATCTAGTAAATGTACAAATTACAAGATAAAGTATATTATCAAACCAGTCATTAATTTTGCTATTGGTTACTTCTGTCAGCTTCTAGCTTTTACATAATAGGTAATGAACACAAAACATTACAACTCCTCAATCACATGTATGCTTCTTAAGAAAAATTTTATGTGGGACTTACAATAAAATACTAACATACAATGTAGAAAAGAGCTAAATAAAGCAAATTAAATCATACATGTTTCTGCAGGGGAGAAAATCTTGCAAATTATTTCTGTTTTCATGACCTATATGAGTAGAACAAAGAACCATATGAGTGAGCTGTTTTTTGGATCGAGGAGTGGACAGATGGATTACAAAGAGATGGATGGAAAAGTTTTGTAACTAAGTGTCCTGCTCAACGAGAAGTTTTGGTTAAGCAAGAATCAGTTGTACTCCAAGGAGTTCTTTCTTTCAAATACTACAAGGTTACCTTGGATGTAATGATCTTTAAGGCCACTATTTATATACTGAATTTATATTCATCAAAACTTTTTCACAAATGCTAACTGATGTGGTCTTCATCGGTCCAATAAAACAAGACAGGTATTTTTATTTTCATGATAACAATAAGGAATCCAATACTCATTAATAAAATTAATTACCCAGTGTTTCATGGACTAGAATTAGAACTAGGTCTTCTAACTTTATTTTATGTATTCTATGATGTTAAGGCCTCTTACAAAGCTTGCTGGGAGGAGATGGTATGGGTGGAGAGACTGTACCTCTCATTGCTAGCCAATTATTAGAGATAGCAAAGAGCTGGGCCTGGAGCACGGGCTTCATATGCAAACCTGCCCCTTCTGAGTCTACAGCCCCAAATTCTTCCTTATGATGTGTTACTCTCACACATCAAGCCAGTATTTCGCCTGCCCTAGATGATCGATCATAGGGCAGGCATCAGGCACTTATAGACCACCCCATTGCCCAAATTCCACAGGAATTTTTCAAACTAAGCAAGCGTCAAAGTGTTTACTTTGCCCCACCCTGTCTTTCCCTCAGAAACCCTAGAAAAGGCTTTAGCCTAGATTGCCCCGCACTCCTGTCTTCTACCACCTGACCAAAACATAGTGGCTCCCCTGTGGCCCTGAATGGTATGCACTGCCCCCTCTCTGGGACTTATGAGTATAATAAACTTCTTTCCAAGCCTTGTTCTCATTTCCTCCTACAACCACAGTGACTTTATCACACTGTATTCAACATGTACATCTTAGAATGAATAAATTGTTATATGGATCTTAAGACAATCCTCCTGGCATCCTGTCGAAGGACAGCTGATTCTTGCGTAACCAAAAGCTTTCATTGAACAAGAGACTCTGGCAAAACTTCCTCATATAGTCATTCCTTGATCCAAAAAAAAGGATTCATAAAATGACCATAAGACAAAATGAGTCTCTCTGTTCTATTTATCCAGGACATAAGAATAGATGTAGTTTGCAAGATATTCCATTCTGTAGAAGCATGTATAATTCGATTTTTGCTTTACTGAGCTCTTTTCTACTTTCTACATTGGTGAGTTATTTTATATATTGATATTTTAAATATTACATGAAAAACATAAATAAAAAAAAACAAGATAGAGGAACTGGGATATTTTAGTTCAGTGCCTATTATGTAAAAGCAAGCACATGACCAAACTGACCAACTTAGTACAGATTTAATAACAAAAGCATTTATAATGACATACATAATTTACAGATTCTTACATATTAGGGTTCTCTAAAAACCCTTCCCCATCAACATATAAATTTTCATTTCCATAGCAAGCTAAATAAACTAGTTCAAAAAGCCAAGTTTTAAAATTTTATGGCATAATAATTTACTAATATGTCAATGATTAATAAAATTTTAATATTACATTATTTGCATTATAATACAATTTTATTATTTATAATTATAAGTATAATAAAGTTTTATTATATTATAAATACAATTTCATTATATAATTATTAATCATACTACAAATACACTATTATATTATAAATATATATTTATTGTATTATTAATAATATATTTTAAATATTTTATTAAATATACACAGTATATTATATATAATATAGATTGTGTATGTTTTATATATTTATGTATGTAGTATATTATATATTATATAATATACAGAATCTATGTTATATAGTATAATATACAGAAAAATATATATTATATAATATATAGATTCTTCTTTTTTTTTGAGATGGAGTCTTGTTCTGTCGCCCAGGCTGGAGTACAGTGGTGCAATCTTGGCTCACTGCAGACTCCACGCCCTGGTTTAGGCAGGTCCCCTGCCTCAGCCTCCCAAGTAGCTGGGATTACAGGTGCACACCACCACACCAGTCTAATTTTTTTGTATTTTTAGTAGAGACAGGGTTTCACCATGTTGGCCAGACTGGTCTCAAACTCCTGACCCCTCAGGCAATCTGCCCCCCTCAGCCTCCCAAAGTGCTGGGATTATAGGCGTGAGCCACCTTGCCCAGCAATATAGAGATTCTTAATAGTACAGATTTAATGACAGATTCATTTATAATGATACAGATATTTATAATAACGACAGATTGAATTATTTTAAACCTGTAATAGCTACAATTACCAAACTTAGGTACATCTAAATATTTCACAGCTGAAGAGTAAGTTATATGTATATTTGTTTTAAAAAGGGTAAAAAGTTTTACTTCCTGGATACACATGGTGAGGACTAAAGTTGCCAAAAGTGTGTGCACAAAGATTCGTGTTTTGGGGGCTGTATCATTTGAAGTGAATATTTGTTACAAGTGATAGGAAATGTGAATAGCTATGAGCAATAATTAATCTATTTAATATTCATGCTTGAGGATTCTCTAAAAACCCTTCTCCATCCACATATGAATTTTTGTTTCTATAGGAAGCTAAATAAACTAGGCCAAAAAACCAGATTTCTTTTGGGTATAGAAAGTCAGAACAAGGAAATTAATTCTTAAAGCAACTGGCAGTCATTGAGGAATCAGATGGCTTTCTTTTCTTGGAGAACAAAATAAGGCAATCAAACAGCCTTTTTAGGCAAAGAATATTCAGATAATATGCTGGGAAATGGACACATACCTCCAAAGTTCTTACATAAATCTCTCAAATTTATATCTTCTTCTCTCTGAAAATCTTTAGAATTCAACAGAAATATAAATTTTTATTTCCAAAATAAATTTTGAAATTTTAAAATAGGAGCAGATAGTTTGTTTCTTAGCACAGAATGGACTATTGGACAGCTAATTATATTTTCAAAAAGCAGGGATAAGTCCTGATAACATACTCAAAACACATAGCAAAAGAAAAGAGCAATTACCTTCAGACCAATGTACTCGTCTCTGGATCGCAGAGAGAAAAGGGAGGGGGAAGTCACACCCTAGATGCCTTGGGACCTTAAACAGGTGCAAGGCTGGTCTGATTTAAGGAAATGAAATATCAGTTAAAACCAATCTTAAATATGCTGATAGTAGAAAACAGAAAAGGAAGTATTTTAATAACATGGAAGACTGGGACTGCTGGAGAAACGTATTTTCGTCTTTACCTGTGCTTCCTAAATATGTGCGCGCGCGCGCGCGTGTGTGTGTGTGTGTGTGTGTGTTTCTGAAATCGCTTTCCTCTCTTCCCTTTTCTGTATTGATTTTTGTTACTTACATTCTGTAAGACCATGTCCTCGAATACTAAAACTATTAAGGCCTAAATTTATTTCTACCTCAATTTCTAACAGATTCCAGTTATAGACTAAAAAGGACATAAATATGTGGAGATAATATTTTTCTTGATTATTTTTCTTCAGAATGTTTATTTATAATAAATATATAAAGGGAGAATGGTCACGGAAAATAGAATATAACAAATGACCATTTGAAAGATACAGAATCCAAAAGACCAAATGCGTTTTGAAATTAGCTAGCATTACATTGGTAGATGATTAATATGGAAATGATACAGCATATTATTATTCAGATTTTTTTCCCAAAAGTAAAAGACAATTTAAAGATAGATTAAAACAACATACAACAATAAAATCATAACAAATCTATAATTTCTAGCCAAGTTTTTTATATAATATGTTCTCAATGTTTTGTAGTATATGCCAATAACTATTCCTCCAAATCAACTAAATTTAAATGGGAAAGAGAGCCAAAAAGGGAAATAAAATCTCCAACTTCATTCTAAGATTAAGAATGCAGAATGGCTGAGAATGAAAAGTTGCAAAATGGCACATATGTGATTTGTTCCAAACATTCTTCATCTTACCTTGCATAAGCCAAATAAACTAAAGTTGTTGAATGTACAGGGGTATCTCATTGTGTAATTCTGCAGTGGCTTAATTTTTAAACCATAGGTATCTAATATTCTCTATCAAAGTAAAGCCTGTGAAAGAGGTCTTTTTATTCTAATATTATATTTTCCTCAGAACTACTTAAATATTCACTTTGTCCCAATATACTGACATAAACTTAGAAAATTAGTGCCCTGAATTCTGCTGCTAGGCATATAGTTAATAACATAAATCTGTTTTTGCGGCAGCAAAGTGAAGGCTCTGCATTTAAATTAAAACTAGTTTTGGTGAATAAAACAAGAAGCGAAATGCATCATGTGCAGATACATTTCTGTTTCACTCTGGGCAAACTTAAAACTTTTTTATTAACACTACAAAGATATTTAATAAAAAAGAGTAAGAATTCAGTGGTATATCTAGAAGACAACTGCTGAGTCTAAGTAAGTTTTACAATTAATTTTTTTTACTTTTGGTGGATTTGTCCTATTAACAGGATTAAAATACTATAGCAATAAAGATCATTTCTACTAAGAAGGAATAGATTATCCCATAAAACTGTCACACATTCTGAAGATTAAATTTATTAAACAGTTCGTCTTCTGTATGTCCAAAAGGCCTTAAATGGCTTTAAAAATTGAGATTCTTACTTAAATAATAAATAAAATATTGCAAATATTATCTTTGAAGATTTATAGGATTTCTAAATAAAGGGATTGCAAGTATTTATCTTAATTATCCTGTCTTATATTCAACAATATATGAATACCATGCTAGTTACATAGGACTTGCAAACATAGCAAGCACAGAAAAATAATCTCACAAACCACATTTAATTTGATTCTTGTATGTTATAGAGAACGAAGCATATTATCCTGATTTATGGATGAGGAAGCTGATTTAAAGGAGGGAACTGACTCATCTGAGTTTACAAAGAAAACAGAAGAATCAACACCAAAAGTATGTGAAAAGTTGTGTTGGACCACATGAAGGCTTTGAATCAAGATAAATTTACATAGAATGTAAACTCTATTAGTACAAGGATGGTATCTTTTTCATCATAGAGCTTCCCACACAAGCATCCCATAGGATGTTCCCACACCACGGACTGAAGCTGGTTCTTTATATTTGTTAAATATACAAATCAATAATAATAAAGCTTAAATTATAACTAAAACAACTCTGAATGCTTCCACTAATTGGAGAGCTACTCCTGCTGAAGTCATGATTCTATATATCACATGAGATGGAAAATACGTAAACTTTTAGCAATCTCCTACCTTAGCCATAGCATGACTCAGGTGAACACAGACATATCAGATGACTTAGCTGAAGCTTGTAAACATCACATGACTCAGTGGACATTAAGCTAGTGCACACAATTATAAGTTAGGATGAAAACTCAGGTTTACAACTGAGGTACTTTCTCTCTCTCTCTCTCTCTGTGTGTGTGTGTGTGTGTGTGTGTGTGTGTGTGAAGAGGCAGAGAAAGGAAAATGGTATTTAGAATATGTGTCTGTGTCAAGAGACAGTGAACTGAAGAGGTGAAGCAATATCCAGGCTGCTGAGGAAGCATCCTTTAATGGAGAAGCACTTTAATATAAAGAGGCTATTTACAGATCCAATAAAATCACTTATCTTTGCTGTAACTAACAATAAAGTCTATAGCCCTGACTCTGATTAACATTCTACTTAATTAAAAGGTATAATATTTGTGTATTCATGTATGAATTGATATAAATATCATGTATGAAATAAATGAATATTCAAACTGTATATGTTCATGTACACTGATAGACAAAACTCCTGAGAGTGTGATGTCCTCTACACATTACAGAAGGAAATTACTAATGAAGGAGTAAGTATTTAGCATATTAAATGACGCTGAAAGATCCACTACGACAAAGACCACTCAAAGTATACTAGATTTTTAATAGAAAATTTATCAGTGACCATGACAAGAAAGTATCTGGTGGAGTGTTGGTTTGTACAGAAGCACAATCTTCACACAGAAATCTGGAGAAGAGTTATTTCTTATTAAAGATATATAACACGGAGGCCAGGCACGGTGGCTCACACCTGTAATGTTAGCCCTTTGGGAGGCCGAGGTGGGTGGATCACAAGGTCAGGAGATCGAGACCATCCTGGCTAACACAGTGAAACCCTCCTCTACTAAAAATGCAAAAAGTTAGCCGGGAGTGGCGGCGGCGCCTATAGTTCCAGCTACTTGGGAGGCTGAGGCAGGAGAATGGCGTGAACCCAGGAGGCGGAACTTGCAGTGAGCTGAGATCGTGCCACTGCACTCCAGCCTGGGTGACTGAGCGAGACTCTATCTCAAAAAAAAAAAAAAGATATATAACATGGAAATAAAATTTGCAGAGAAGCATTTAAGACTATGATTCTGTACATACCTTATTAGGTTATTTTGGACCGTTAATGTTGCTTTAATACTTCACAATGATATATGTTTTGACCTGGTTTTTCAAAATATATTAGACTTTCATATTTCAATTAAAATTATAGCTCTATTTAGGATTTCAGTTCTATGGAAATGGTTCTTGGAAGGTCAAAGCTTGCTTGACATCAGAATCCTACATGTGAAATTATATCCATGATCATCGGCCATTCCAATGGCTTTAAATGAAGTTTATCTGCATTAATTGACTTAACAATAGAAATTATAGGGTGCCAGATATGAAAATCTGACTTGAATAAAATTAAAATAGGTTACATTATTTAATTTTGTATAGCATATTTCTATTTAGTGATTCTTGAACACAACATGTAAGTACATATATAAAGGGAAAATTCTCAAAGCAGAGGCATTATTCTTTTATAATAATCCCATGGTGCTGATCTCCAATTGTTAAAAATTATCTTAGAATATCAAATTAGCAGAAGTTAGAAGAATTGTTTTAAACTGCTGACCCAGGTTGGGAATTTCTTCTACATTCCATTTTTTAATCTCACAAATTATTAATTACCCAGAGTGCAATTTAGATGTATTACATTCTTTCTGTAAAACTGCTTATAAAAAACCATATGCATTTATGTAGATTTGGTGCAATCACTGCTGTGTAATAGGCCAAAAACAGTGTAATAAATTTACCCTATTATTTCAAACAACCTTTAGAAAAAGTTTCATTACGCTTTTCTTTAGGAAAATAAAGAAAAATAATATTCAAGGCTAACTAAATAACAATGCTTCATAGTCATTTGCTTAGCAAACTTCAAGGAAAAAATCTATCCCTGAATATTGCACATTATATTCCACAGAATAGTAAACTAAAATTGCTGTTAGCATAGCAGTAAAGAACCTTATGATGCATCACACAGAGTTTTAAGGTAACATTGGGAGCATAAATCTTTCAGCTCTGAAATACATTATATCGATCCAATGTACTTAGGTACTTTTGTACTTAGGTTCATTGTAAGTACCTAAGTACTCGACAAAAATGATTAACTTCATATATACTTCTGATTAATCCAATATTCTTAAGAGATAGAAATGATAATTTTATCAATAAATATTTATGAAATATTTTTTGAAGCTACTCTCAAAATACATCAAAGTGTGTGTGTGTGTGTGTTTACCATTTTCTCTATGGAAGTTTACAATTTAAATCCAATTTAAAGTTTACAGTTAAATCCAATAAGCAAAGCAATGCACATTTCCTAAGTGGTCAAGCATTAAAAGGACACAGAATTAAGCTAAAAGCTACACATAATTAGATATGGTTACCACAGGCAAGAAGTTTACATCCAAAGTCAGTACACTTAAATGATCTAACATATACCTAACACAGCCAATATTAGAACAAAAATTAAATGTAATAGTTTATAGGTTAACAGAAAAATAATTATATACACCTGATAAAATAGAAAAACTGCATTGTAAACTACAGAAAATATTACAGAATGAGTCATAAAGATAAAAAATAGTAAACAAGCATATAAATAAAAGGCATACAATAGCTCATTACAGAAGACAAAGGATACATGTCAATTATCAAACAATAATTGCTAAATATCCACTTTTGAAAGATAAAGACTCTCAGATCTTATAACAAAGAAAATCCAACTGCAGTCTACGTGTCAGCTGCAGATCCATTCTCTTTCCAAAGTTCCTTCAAGAACATCAAGTTCACCTTTACTAATCAGAGTATTCAGTAGCAATCAGTCTCCTATGTCCAAACTTCATCACAAAACTCCATCAAAGTGCGTAACAAAGGAACTTCCAATAATTAAAACACACACACACAATTGTTCCTCAATTCTATGTTGTTAAGAAGATAACAACTAAAACAAAATAATCCAAAACAGTGAAAATGTATTTCTAGAAAAAGATATTGGTACATGATAATCAATCATGAAAAACTTCGCAACATATGTAAACATTCAAAGAAGTTATTTAAGATAATAATCTAGTAATTCTGCTTCTAGATTTTACCATGAGATAATAAAGTTTAAAAAATAACTGTGGAAAAGAAGAATGATCGAATATCATATAGTCAGTAAAATTCAGTGTGAAAAAGACATTCAATGACTTGGAAAAGTATTCATAATATACTAGTAAATGAAAAAATCAATTATAAAACAATAAGTAAACTATAAAAATTTTAAAACATATAGTTACATATTATAAAACATAATACATTAAGTTGTATATAATATATATCATCGAAAATTAGGCATCATATAATTTATTATATAATCTGTGTTACATAACGTGTTGGGGTGTGTGTGTGTGTAGTCATAGTATAGAAGCACACTAACAAAGCTGAGGAAAGTTCTCTTCCAAACCTGAAACAAGAGTGATTATTTTTCAAAGAAGGGATTATCAGTGAATTTTCTTTCTTCTTCATGACTTATGAATGTCTAGATTTTTCATAATTTTTATGCGTACACAGGAAAATATTATTTTCCTAAGAGGTTAAAAATTAAAATGACACAGAATTAAGCAAAATGCTACATATAATTAAATATGGTTCCCACAGGCAAGAAGCTTATGTTAGAAGTCAGTATACTTAAAGGATCTAACATATACTTAACACAGTAAATATCAGAACAAAATTTAAAGCAAATGCAACAGTTTGTAAGTTAATGGAAAAATAAATAATTATATACACCTGAGAAAGCAGAACAATCCCACTGTAAAAGAGAATGCTATTTTCCTTGTGTGAGCATAAAAATATGTCCTTTTCCTTGTGTCAGCATAAATCTCATCAGAAAAACAGTTTCCAAGCATAGAAAACTAAAGTATCCTTAATCAGTTCTGGAAAACTCATACAACTGTGATAATAAATACGTAACAACCTTAGTTACTACAAAAAATTCAAAAATCTCTCCCCTATAAAAAGTAATAACAATAACAACAAAAACATTGCTTCAACTAATTTGGGAGCAGATACGTAATTACACCAAATTTCTAGGCAAGTGAACTTAAATAAATTCAACCAAATTTTTAAGAAAAAGTAAATTCCTATCTGAGTAATCATTAAGTCATCGTCTCTCGGCTTCACAGGCATTTTTCTGTACTCTGCTCTATGGCAGTAGGACTGAACCCCGTCAACCCACATTTCTGCTTTGCCAGCTGGCTCCCTATAAGGGTCTCACAAGACTTCCTGAATAAATGAAAGCACATGTGATGCCCTTGGACTGTAATCCATATTAATGATGGGATATTTTAATGCTGTAAATAACAATTTCCTCCAGTTTTATCTATAAATTCAATTCAATTCTAATCAAACTACCAGTTTAACATTCTTTTAAAACTCAGTAAACTTATTGTAAACCTCACAGAAAGAATAACATTTCATGAATACCTAATTCATTCAATAAGAAGATCCTTGAGTAATAACTGTCTTACTGATATATAATATACTATAATTCTACAGTAATAAAATGTTGTGCACTAACACAGTAACAGAGAAATAGATCATGAAACAGAGGACCGAGCTCAAAGAAGACCATGTTTACATGAGAAGTAAGTATCAAAGTGTACGTACGAAATCAGTGCAACTATTCTGGCTGTTCAGCAGCAAATTGGCTTACTATATGAAGAAAAATAAAACTATCTCTCTACATAAACCCTTTATAAGAAGATTGATCCTCAAAGAATATTGATTTAAATATGAAAGGTAAAATTATACATTAATACATAGTATAAACAAATGTCACTGAACAAGGGCTGGATAAAACTCCTTAAATAAAAATCTGAAGTACAAAATATAAAGAGAAAAATTGGTAAATTTGATTATGTAAAAAGTAAGGATTTCTACTCAATAACATAGATAAAATTGATAGATGACAGGTTTATATATGTTATTTGTAGCATTAATATCTGTAAGGAAAAATATAGACTACATAAACAATCCTTGCAAATGGATAATAAGATAGCTTCTCCAATTTTTAAAAATACTCAAAGGTCATAAGGACATTTTCCAGAAGTAAGTCAAAACAACAAGTATATGAGAAGATTCACAAACTCATTAAAACATAAAGATACTGAAACAGCACTAGAATAATATTTAGGCTCGTTAGGCAAAAATGAAAAAGCAATTTTTTCAAGTATTGTTAGGGACGTAGGTAAGAAGCCTTATACAGTGTTAAAGCAAACTACGGCCTAAGAAAAACACTGTGCTTCTATATTTGAGTCCTTGTGGATGAACTGTAACCTAGCTTAATAGGCAGACAGGATTGAAAAACCTAACTTAGGAATATGCGCCTGTAACAGTAACTGAGTCTAGGCCACTCCCAGAGTCCATACTTCAACCACTCAGAGGCTGTTAAGTGTTCAAACTGTGTTCAAATACGGCAAATGCAAACCTGCAGCCAATCTAGCTGTTTCTGAACCTCACTTCTGATTTTTGTACATCATTTCTCTTACTTGTCTATAATTTTTTTCTGACCACGAGACATCCCTGGAGTCTGCAAATTTTCCATGATTCTGGGGGCTGCCCGATTCGTGAATGGTGCATTGCTCATTAAACTCCTTTAAATTTAATTCAGCTGAAGTTTTTCTTTTGCCAATACTATTGATGAAGTGAGTAGACTTTTGCAGCCATTACAGAGAGCAATCTGCTAGCACTTGAGTATGCATATACCCCACAACGTGCACATGCATACACACACTCACAAATACATATATTCCAGGGAAATAATTAGCAAGTCTATAACTGGACACAGGTAAGTACAGTCATCAGAGCATGTTTTGTAGCAATTGGAAACTGGAGACAATCATTAGGGATAAATAAAATATAGTGGATCTAAACAGTGAAACATATGTATCAATCAGTGCTAAAACAGTCAATGTACACCTAGCAACAAACACAGATCGTAAAACAAAGAGATGATTAAAAAACAGTAAGGATCAAAATCAGATCTACAGTACAATGTCATTTGTAAAAACCAAAATAGCAGAGTCACAAAACAATTCACATCTTTTAATAATACATGCAAATTAAAGTTTCCCCCTCAAATGAAACAGAACAGTTGTCTAAGATAAACAAAGAGGAATGTGAGTAGAAAACAGTATTAAATAATAAATAAAGGCAAGAGAGGACTTGCACAGACCGATGATGATAATGTGGCACTGAAATAACCAGTTTTAACAGGCTGCTGTGATTGGACCTTCCAGCCTGAGGGGTCACCTCTTTTCCACAGAGTGACAAGATTACTGGATCTTCAATAATAATTGTACATCTTAAAATAACGAATCAGCACACTTGGATTGCTTGAAACACAAAAGACAAATGCCTGAGGGGGTGGATATCCCATCTACCATGATGTGACTACTATGCATTACAAACCTGTGTCAAAGTATCTCATGTACCTATAATACATAAACCTACTAGGACCCACAAATACTAAAAATATATGTATTTTTAATTTTAAAAAGGCTATTGGATCTCACTTCTTATACATAAATAAACCATTCTAGAGACTTGGATGTCTGGGTAAAGGCACATGAAAAGACTGCACTTCCTTCTCATTGTGGCAAATTGAAGAATAGATTTAAAGTATCTTGGAAATATGATATTATTTTACTCAAAGCCAGAGTTTTATAAAAACTGATTATCACAGATGTTATTTACTTTATATAAACATGTGTAGCAGAGATCACAACTGAATCCACAGTATTTATTCCCACCAATTTGTATTCTGGCATATCTGTTCACTTTTGTGTAAGGAGCAGGAGACAACAGAGTCCCACTGCATGACCGATGATGAGTTTTCTGGAAATGGACTCAAGTTGCCTCCACTGTAGATATGGAAATACCCAGTCATGTACGGTAAACTGCTAAACCCTACAGAAGTCTTTTCATTGAATTATGTAACAATAAAAAGCATACATTGATAGAGAATTTTTCCAAAATAAAGAAGAAAGGCTATTCACAGTTGACCCAGTAACAAAGTCCTCAACATTGGAAAGATGAAAAGAGGAGGGGTTTTGACTGTAAATCCCAGAAATAGTTGAATGTGGCTACAGATCTGTAGGGGATTAAATTTGTGCATGAGGGGATGGAAATCCGAGTTAGCCTAATTTGTTTCAGTTTATTGATGTTGTATGAGAAAATGACAAATTAATGCACTATTACTAGATTAGTGTTGAGCAAATGAAAACGTTTTCTTTGCTTAGTTTTTACCCCTTTAGGTTGTTTGAGATTATTCAGAAAAGTGCTCTCTTTAGTGCCCCGTCCCGTCTTTTTTTTTTTTTTTTTTTTTCTTGACGCAACGTTTCAGTCTGTCATCCAGGCTGGAGTGCAATGGCACTATCACAGCTCACTGCAACCTCTGCATCCAGAGCTCAAGCGATTCTCCAATCCTCCTATTTCAGCCTCCCAAGTAGCCGGGACCACAGGCACAGGCCACCATGCCCAGCTACTTTTGGTATTTTTTGTAGAGACAGGGTTTCATCATGTTTCCCATGCTGGTCTCAAACTCCTGGGCTCAAGCGATCCGCGGGCCTCGGACTCCCAAGGTGCTGAGATTACAGGTGTTGAACCACCATGTCTGGCATGCTCCCTCCTTTTCATTTGTTTTTCTCTTACTCATCCAATTTCTATTCCTTTGTCTTTGCTAACCTGCCACTGAGAATGATGAATTACTACATGGGATACAAAGGGCACTTAGAGGTGAATAAAAAAGTACAGTAAAATAGCAAGCGCAGGCAAGGTCAATGTTGGTTCTCCTTATATGAGGCTGTTTCTGAGCATGTAAGGCTAATTTGTTTTAGCTAAAAAACAAAAACAAACAAAAAATATTTACGCTTAAAGGGGACAGTGCAAATTTTCTAACTCTCTGGCTAAATTCTCAATTCTTTTGAAAATGGAATCTCTTTATCTGAAATTCTTTTGCTGGAGTGGGCTCAGAACGTTATCTGGTGAAGCCATCTAAAAGTGGGTTTAGTATTAGAACGGGAGCAATTCCCAGTGAGAACTGGAAACAGGATGAAGAACATCATTGTTATTCCTCCTCCATGACACTCTCAACTCCAGCTTCTGTTCTCTAATCCATTCTACACACTACGTTAGTGAAGCTATCCTAAAGCACAATTCTTACCGCGTTACATTTCTGCTTTAGAGAATATCAGCTCTAAATACTTCCTTTTCTGCTTTAGAGAATATCAGGTCTAAATACTTCCTTGAATGGCATTCAATGCTTTTCATGATCTGACACCAATTAACTTTAATTTCACTGTTCTGTGGGAGATGCCATCAGAGCTCTGCCCATTTCCTTAGACGTTTCAGGATGCTCTAACATCAGCTCTGTGTGTGAAGGCTGGGTTTTTCTTCTCTATGAAAACTGCAGAAGGCTTCTCTGTCTGTGTACACATCAGGTCAGAAAGTGCTGAGGAATCAACATCCCTAGAGGAAAAGCCCTCAGCAAATAATTAATGGAATTTAGCACACGAGACGTGTTTTATGTGATTTCCTCAAATGTCCTGGTAGGAATAATCAATGGTGTTAAGTAGCTTAATAAAGCACCCTTTATTGCCGCCATCCTTTTTCTGTATCACTTCCCCTCCCCAACCCATGCTCCCCGAATCTCCCAAATAAACTTCCTGCACTTAAAATTCCGTTCTCAGCATCAGCTATGGGGAAACTGCAACTCAAACAATTGGCATGAAAATTATTCTAGGAACCTGGTATCTATAGTGCTTGTATTACTCATTGGCCAAACGGTAACAAGGACACCGCTGCTGGTGGTAAGTGGGATGGTGATAACGGCTAACATCCTGAAGTACCTCAATTGCCAACATTCTTACCTGTGGTAAACTGAAGTATCACACAGGTAGAAAGGCTGTGCTAGTTTATGCAAAACATCTAGGACTGGAGAAAGTTATTCTTCTATAGCAAAGGAAATTAAAAGACAGTGGTTATTGTTAAGTGCCATCAATGTACTAAGCAAAGTAAAAAATGACACACTCAATTTAGCCAACCTCCAAGTCACAGTATGGTGTGAAATACAAAGCTTTCATAATAGCATCTATAAAGATGCTTTTCTCCTGACCCAAAAGACAAATAGGAATGCAAACCAAGATCAGGATCTGATTGTGCAATGAAGCAAACTGCAAAGAAGAATGAATCTGCAGTATCATTGTATCTCTTAAGTGAGTGACAGATGGATAAGGTTCTAAGTTATTGAATGGAGATGAATATATATTAATATATATTGAGTCTCAGATTTCCCCAAAACATGTGGACCTACAAAAGTGGCTCAATCACTCTTGCTAGAGGACAGTAGCCTCCCTTTGCCTGGGGGACATTCAGAGGCCTTACCTCAGATGTCTGGCAAGATTAAACCTGCCTTCTTCAAGCTCTTTCTTCCCTCTCTTCTTAAGACTTCTAGGCCAACTATTAGAGTCAATTCTCAGTTTAATCCAGCTATAAAGGTTTTCTCCCTTCATTGTGAGGGAAGGGATTGTTCATCAAAAGACCTGCAAGGCCTGGCTAATATGAACTGGCAAGAACCGTGAAACCATGTTTGGGAATGGATCTCAAGACTAGTGGAAAGGGAGAGAATGATAGAAGGCCAGGTAAAACAGAGTTGTTTGATATGAGATTATTCACCTATGACTCAGAATTAAGCAGCAGCTGAAATCAGCTATGATATGCTATTAGCATGCTTCTTGGAAGTATGTAGATAAAATAATTACCTAGAATAAAAGGGTTAAAAAATACCTGTATAAAGTTTTGATGAAGGGGTCAAAAGATTCAAAGACATAGTGACATGGATTTATTAAATAATACTAGAGAATCCACCAGCTGGCTATGTTCCTGTGATGGTCCTAAAGACAAACTCTTCCTTAAAGCAAAAGAGAAACGTGCTAATGAGAACACTCTATCATGAAAACTCAGTCTTTTTTGTACTTTGTAGACTATATTTGAAGATTGCGGTAGGATCTGCTTATGAAATCATTCCCTAGTTTCAGTAGAAATGACGAGGTTTAAGAATAGCGGAGGCCAGATGGCAACACTTAACTCTAAGAGGGAAGGTTGATGCAATTGCCAAAAGTGGCAAAATGGGAAGCCAAGCTTGGGTGGCAACCAGGGAGTACTAAGGCACAGAGATCTCTGGAACTGGCTAACAGACCATGATGTGCCCAGAAAAAAGATAGGAAGATGAGGATACTGACTATAAACCCACTAATAGTTTTCACCTCCAATAAAGAAAAAATCATTCTCCAAGACCACTTTCCACTCAGCATCAGGTCTCAGACCCTGAGCACATGAACTAAATGCAGGCCACATATCTCAAAATAGTTCTTACCAAAGTATTCTGAAGAACTGGTTCACAGATACACCAGCTCATTTGCCTCCAGGGTAAAATAACTTTGAGGACTTCTCAAAGACATTATTCGTACTTATATCGTTTTCTCAAGGTGTGTTTATGGTTAGGTTCCAGGTTCTCTATAAAGTATACTATTGCCAAAATGAAAGAGTTATTGTAACTTTTTGGCACTTTCTATTCTCCAGCTATGCATATAATTCTCCTGCCTAATATTTTTCTCTACTCATTCAAATTCTATTCACATTTTGGCAAACTTTCAAATATTTCAAATACTACATATTAAGTAAATTTTCTCTAATCCCTCCAAGCAGAAGTGGTTCTCTTTTTTGTCTTTTTCTATGTTTGGTTTTGATTTTTTTGTTGTTGTTTTTCTCTTTCCTGAGCAATGTATTTATTACTGAAAAACAAGGCAGGACAACCGGATATCACATGCAGAAAAATGAGGCAGACCCCTTTCTTACACAATACACAAAAATTAATGAAAAATGGTTCATAGATTTCAATATAAAAGCTAAACTATAAAAATCTTAAAGGAATTTGTGGGAGTAAATCTTTGTCACTTGGGATTAGTCAATGATTTCTTAGATATGATGTCAAAAGGAAAACACTATAATAAAAAGAGATTAATTTCACTTTAAAACTAAAAATATCTGCACTTCAAATTATACCATGAAGAAAGTGACAACCCACTGAATAGAAAAAAATTGTTATTCACATATCTGATAAAAGACTTGTATCCAGAATGTATAAGTATTCTGCTAGCTAGACAACAGAAAGAAAAATAACCCAATTTTAAAATGGGCAAATAATTGGAATAGCTATTTCTCTAAAGAAAACAGACAAATGGATAATAAGCCTATGAAAAGCTATCAACACCATTAGCCATTAGGGAAACATAAATCAAAACCAAAATGTAAAACCACTCCACACTTACTAGGATGCCTACAAACAAACACCAGACAATAACAGGTATTGGTGAAAATGTGGAGCAACTGGAACACTCAAGCATTTCTGGTGGGAATGTAAACTGGCACAGTCACTGTAGAAAACAGTGGAAATTTTTCAAAATGTTGAACACAGAATTAACAAATGACCCAGCATTCTATTCTTAGGTATATACTCAAGAGAATTTAAAACATACTCTTCACAAAAACTTGTACATGAATGTTCACAGTGACTTTACTCATACTAGAAAAAATGTGATATAGTCATACAATTGAATAGTATTTGGGAATAAAAAGGAATACTGAACAAGTAAAAATGATAACACAACAACATGGGTGAGTCCTGAAATAGTTACGCTAAGTGGAAGAAGCCAGACTCAAAAGACCACATATATTGTATGATTCCATTTATACAAAATGCCAAGAATAGGCAAATCTATAAAAACAGAAAGTAGATTACTGTTTGCCTAGTTCTTGAGATGGGAGGAATGAAAGCCTGTTAATAGGTACAGAGTTTCTGTGGGGTGATATAAAAGCTCTAACAATAAGAATACCATGCAAATAACCAGTGCAAGTAAATGAAAATCATTGAATGTTACTGTAATCAAGAGTTTAACAGTAGTTATTGAATGAATAAAATCACTGCACTAGAGACTTTACATGCAATATAACCTTTAGTTCTCACAAATATCCTATGAGGTAGGCAATATTATTATTCACATTTCACATATAAGGAGACTGAGTTTTACGAAAGTTGAATCTAACATCCCAAAGTCAGAGAATTAACAAATGGCAGAACTGAAAGGCAAGTTTTTTTGGTTTTTTTGTTTGTTTGTTTTTAAATTTAGCGATAGAGTTTCACTTTTGTCTTCCAGGCTGAAGTGCAATGGCAGGATATCAGCTCACTGCAACCTCCACCTCCCAGGTTCAAGTGATTCTACTGCCTCAGCCTCCCAAGTAGCTGGGATTACAGTCATGTGCCACCACACCTGGCTAATTTTGTATTTTTAGTAGAGATGGGGTTTCACCATGTCAACCAGGCTGGTCAAGACACAACAGTCGAGCATGGAGAAAGAATCTAATATTCAATGAGTAGCTGAGTCACATTTTTGAAAAATATAAAGTATAGCCCAATAAACTCGCACTGCTGAGACTTCAGGAACTCTTAAGCTAGTTGCTATGAGGAGCAACTTTACTACATTTTCTCTATGTCTTTTGGTCAAATATTTCAGTTATGGGGGTATCTCCACATGTAATTAAAAAAACCCAATGTCATCAACTGATGAATGCATGGATAAAATGTAATATGGTCATACAGTTGAATAGTATTTGGCAATAAAAAGGAATGCCAAATAAGTAAAAAGAAAAATATAACAACATGTTTTCAATACGTGTGGGTCATGGGTCATTAGAATACCTCTCTTTATTCAGGCTAAAAGTTAATAGAATTAAATCATTACTTTTCCGAGCCCCCTTATTTTCTTAGCTTCTGAGAACTCCCATGTTACTTGATTATTTATGCTCAAGGATTCCATTATTTTCACAACACCAATCAGGGCTAAGTTGACAGAAATTAACAGCTGATTGAAATTTTATAACTTCTAGTATACTTGTCAGTTACAAGTTTCTCTGAGTCTCTGATATATTCCCAGTTACAAATTATCTACATAATGAAATTGAAAAGTTGTATTAAAACTAAGTAAAGCTTGCCTCTGCATATATAAAAAGGTTTCCAGATTATCAGAAGTCCAATTTTGTATCATTATTTTGTCAAAATTTTCAAAATTAAATTGAGAACCTCTGTCTAGCATAGTTATATTTTTAGCCATCCAACATTGCAAACACTTATTTTTCTCCTTTTTATCTTGAAAGTCTTAGCAACTTTGTAGATATTCCTCCTTTCTGGATCTCATATTTTGATTCACTAATGCCATTACATTGCTGTTATCCAAATTTTCTTCAATGATTCCCTGTAAATACTTATTTTAAAAGTTTCCGAATCACTCAGCACATTTCTGCTTTGTTCAATATACTTTCAGTTAAGTCTGTATTTTACTTCATCCAGTTTTAACTTTTCTCATCATTGTGGTTCAGATGTTTTTTGTTTTTCTTTTTGTTTTTGTTTGAGACAGAGTTTCGCTCTTGTCATCCAAGCTGGAGGGCTGGAGTGCAGTGATGGGATCTCGGCTCACTGCAACTTCCGCCTCCCTGCTTCAAGTGATTCTCCTGCCTCAGCCTCCGGAGTAGCTGGGACTACAGGCACGTACCACCACGCCTGGCTAATTTTTGTATTTTAAGTAGAGACGGGGTTTCACCATCTTGGCCAGGCTGGTCTCGAACTCCTCATGTTCCACCCACCTCGGCCTCCCAAAGTGCTGGGCTTTACAGGCATGAGCCACCGCCCCGGCCTTGATTTTTTATATATTTTATTTTTCTCTTCTGTCTCAGGGTTTGTGTACTGGGACAACGTTTTCTCTTTGTATTAAATTTTATTTTAATGCCTTTCTGATCAACTTCTCTTGCCAAATAAATGCTTCCAGATCTTTGTAAAATGTCTCTCGTAGCTTGTCAGGAGCCTCTCTTTAAGGAATCTGAAGCTCTGTAGCATGCTATTCACTTCACATACCGTCTTTTTATTCCAAAGTCATATCTTTAATTAGATGGAATGAAAATGCCAGCTGAGTCCATCAGTTCTCCACCCAAAAGCTCAAAAACCTGACAGTTGTATTCCAGCTTTGGGGTAAGTGTGTTATTGTTTCCATTTGAATTCTGCTGGACTAACAGTATCTTAGTCAATTCAATGGATCATAGCTATCTTGGCACACTTAAACTTTCTAATTCATCCATCAGGATTAGTTAATACGACCTATGTGTCTCTTATGAGTGCTTTCTCTACAACTTACTGGAAGAGGGGAAAAATGAAGGGAGAATTTTCTTTCAATTACCAATCTGTGAACCCCTTCTCTGTGTGTATGGATTGTTACTTTTTCAGAAAGCTTAGGAATATACATATGAAGAGATTCATACTTACTAAATGATGCTCTAAAATTTTGTCACATGTTCTTTTCACACTATGGGATATTTTTCAATTAAGCCACCTTTTGACACTAATCTGCTGAAATATTTACTCAGGAATTCAGAGAGCATATTTATTCCATTTCATACTGAATATAAATTCACATAACTATAAAAAAGGATGCGTTCTAAACATTTTTTATCCCTCAGAGCTACCAACAAATGATTTCTCAGTTGATTTCTTCAAAGTATTTTTCATATCACAAAAACCACACTTTGTATTTGTTCCTACTTGTGAGTAATGCTTTTCAACTGACAACTGTTTTTAATTAAAATGCATTCATCTGAAAAGTTATTAGCATAATGTGTTAGAAGGTAGGAAATATTAGGCTTACTGACATGGATAATGAGTTTTTGTTCATTATATATATTTTTAAATCACTGAATTCCATCCATGAAGGTTAAAATAAAGATTATTCAATAAACAGTACCAACCTCAATCTTTATGTTAAAATTTCTGTCTGCTTTTACAAATGCATCAGCACAGTATCTTTTTTAGTATTGTACATTCATTTTTGCCATTAGTCTTGAAATTTACCAAAAATGAATTAAGAAAACACTCGGAGTACAAATATTAAACAGAAATAAACCTAATTTCTGTAACTTTAGTGGAAATTCTTCACACACCCAAAACTGTTTCCCTCTGCTTCCTTGGAGGATATGCATTAATGAAAATCATAAATATCCCTTGCATGGATACTGAAAAGCTATAGTATGAATAAATATCAAGTCTATGCACATATACAAATAAAATTCATATTAAACTATATGGAAATCCAAGTAAATGAAAAGAGATATAACATGTCCATAGACAAAAAAAATACTCAGTAAAGACACATGTGATGTGTCTTTTTGGAGGGTACCATGTCAGCCCATATCAAATTTAAAATGTTCATATTCTTTGATACAGCATTTCTACTAGTAGAAACATATTCTACATAAATACATCACAAGAACGTTCACTGAGCAGTGTTCTAACTCTGTAAAGCTCAGTAAGATATTAGACAAAGATCTCCAATAAGTGAATAGATAATTATGTTTTATCTATACTTTGAAATATATTACAGATGTTAATATAGCTCATTAGTCAAATCATTCAATAATTCACTTGATAAATATTAAGAACCTGTTATGTGCCAGATAGCATTCTAGACATAGAATGTACATCAGTAAAAACTGAAGACTAATTTCTGCTTTCACAAACTTTTATTTGGTGATAGCTTCTTTGGAAAGAAAAGGATTTTTTAAAAACTTATAAAAATATCATTGGTAAAAAGTGCTCTAAAGAAACAGAACGTGAGGTTCAGTAAAGGAGCCATGAGTGAATGAGGGAGGTGTTCTTTATGTGAGATAATCAGGGAGCACTTCTCCCTGTGTAGTGATATTTGAAACTTTTGTGCAAGCCACAAAAAAGTCTGGGGTAAGAGCATTAAAGGAAGAGGAAAGAGTAAGATCAAAAAACACAAGTTGGGAGCAAGCACAGCTTATATGATAAACAGCAAGGGGCCAGTGTGACAAGGGCTCAGCATGTAAGAGAGGAAGTGGTTAAGAACTGAGTTCAAAGAGATATTGGGGAAGATCACCAAAGCTGTGGCAGGCTTTTGAGAAGATTTTGGCTTTTATTCTTAATAATACGTTGAACCACTGTAGAGTTTTTGCTACGAGGAATGGCAAGATCTGGCTTACAATTTAGGTGGGTCATCCTGCTGGCTGTCTTGAGGCAAGTGAGGAAGGGACAGCAGTTAAGATGCTATTGAAGGCTGGGTGTGGTGGACCATGCCTGTAATCCCAGCACTTTGGGAGGCAGAGGTGGGTGGATTACTTGAGCCCAGGAGTTTGAGACCAGCCTAGGCCACATAGCAAGACTTCGTCTTTACAAAGAAAAAAAAAATAAGCCAGGTGCGGTGGCACATGCCTGTAGTCCCAGCTACACAGGAGGCTGAGGTGGGAGGATCCCTTAAGTGAAGGAGGCAGAAGTTGTAGTGAGCTGAGATTGTGCCACTGCACTTCAGCCTGAGTGGCAGAGTCAGACTATGTCTCAAAAAAAAAAAAAAAAAAAAAAAAGTGCTATTGAAATAGTCCAGGGGAAAGGAGACAAAGCCTGGATTAGAAGAGCAGCAACACAGGTGACGACTCTGCTTTAAGATTCACTGGACAGGATTTGCTAATGGTTTGAATATGGGGTATAAGAGAAAGAAGGAATGTCAAACGTGGATAGATCAGTATATGGTAATACAGATGGTTGTCTCTCAGGTGAGATAAAAGCAACATGCAGAAAAATGTGTAGAACTGGCCCATTTTTATTTTTTAAAAAGGGCCTAAAAGACAGATAACAAACTTTAACACAGAAAAGAGTGTAGAATTGGCTTACTTTAGTTTAAAAAGAAGACTTGGAAAGACAAAAGTCAAGTTTCTTCTATAAATGTATGCAGAAGCCATAAACGTTAACACTTTACTTCATAGATTTTGGTATTATTTGAGTATTTTTGTGCTACCATGTACTATTTGTGTAATTTTTAAGGCAATTTTAAAAGCCTGGAAAAAGGAAAGGTGACAGTTCTGGGAATTGACTTGGCACTTTCAATAATATAAACGCTAAGTGAATTTCCAAATAAAACATCTCTATAGACAGCGATCACATAATTAGAAATGTGCATCTTTAATCTTTATTTTTTAGCAATATAAATACTAAATTGAATTACCTAATTAATTTCTCATTTTTAAAAAAAAATAAACTCTTTGGTTAGCTTACGGTACAGGATGGAAAACCTAACTTAGCATCATGATGTACTAGAAAAACACAGTCTATGAAAAACCCAGGAAATCTTTCACTCAAATATCGTTCTTTTTGGGTTATTTCTTTATGTTAAATGTTTTAATTTTTAAAAATCTTTTAAGTTTAGGGGTACTTGTGCCAGGTTTGTTACATAGTAAACTCATGTCACGGGGGTTTGTTGAACACATTATTTCATCACCCAGGTATTAAACCCAATACCCTTTAGTTATTTTTCCTAATCCTCTCCCTCTTCCCACCCTCCACAGACAGACACTGTGGCATACTACCATGTTGTTCCCCTCGATGTGTCCATGTGTTCTTACATATTGCTCCCAATTGTAAGTGACAACATGCAGGATTTGATTTTCTGTCAAAGAAAACTATCAACCAAGTAAATAGACAACCTACAAAATGGGAGAAAACTTTTGCAAACTATGCATCTGACAAAGGTCAAATATTGTTAACATTGGGTAATAGAAAACCCATTTTCAGTTGCTATAACAATATTGAGACAGGGTAATTTATAAAAAAAAGAACTGTATTTTGCTCACAATTTTGGAGCATGGAAGCAACTTCTCTTGAAGTCTTTCATACTGAGTTATACATGGCAGAAGGGCAACAAGCACAAGGAAAAGAGAAACGAAGAGGGCCAAACCTCTTTGTAACAGCCAACTCTCACAAGAACGAACTCAGCACCACAAGAACTAACCTAGCCCTGTGAGAACTGCACTAATCCCTTCATGAGGGTAGAGCCTTCATGATCCAAACACCTCTTAAATAACTCTGCCACCTCACAATACCATTACACTGGCAATTATATTTCAACATGAGTTTCAGTGGGAACAAGACACATCCAAACTATAGCAGAAAGTAAGTTTAGAAAACAGCTATTTGGTGCCAGGCACTGTTTACTAGGCAGTGCTTATCAAGCTATTCAACACGCATCGGACCACAACTAGCTCACCTTCTTGTCTGGATGGGTGTAGTGAGGAATGCTTAATGATGATGGTCTCTTCCTAGTACAATGGAGAACAAGAGGACAAATACCCAGTCTGGGTGATGAGAAATAATTAAATTTTCCAAGAATCTTAATTATCAAGATTACGTATATCCACCTTGTCTACCCTTAGCTCAAACCAAGTACACCATAGTTTCCTAGCTTGCTGAGAAACAGTAAGTTATCTCCTTGACTCCTATCTTTATTCCTTCCTGGAGACCATGCTAATTTTCATGACTACTGCAGGCCACAGAGATAGCTTCTTTCTCTCAATTGCTATAATGTATGACCTATGATACTCAGTTTGCATTTATGACATACTCTATAGTGTACTGTCCTCTGGTTTTATAAATAAAGGAGAAACTGCATAATATAACTTGGAAATTTTAATCAAAATAAATGATTTAATCCACAGCCTCAGCACTCTGATTCGAATAAAAATCAAAATAGTTGCTTAAACTTACCTGACTTTCAGGTCTATATTGGACCATAAAGAACATAATATGGCTCCCTTTGGTTATTATGAAGATGTTATGACATATCTCTGCAAGTGAAGATAATTAATAAACTATAAAATGACACTAGTAAACCAGAATTATGATGGTGATGATGATTTATAGAGTTTATATTCTTAATAGAATAAATATAATAAGCATCTTGCTGTCAGAGATTGTTTCTGAAATACTCGAATTCTCTTAGCAAAGAGTTATATGGCTTTTTACTAGGGGGTAGTAATAACTGAGTTGTTAGTAATGATTATGTTGTAACTGCTACTGATTGATCAAATAACTTTATCTTCAATTAATACTAAAATAAAAAAACTTAAAGGCACATTTTGATTTCTTTATGTCACTAATATGGTATAAAGTATGTTCGAACAAAGAATTAAATCAGTAGGTAAAAAGTAATACAGTATAAAAAGTATAGGCTATGGGCTAGTATCTGGTTGGCAGACTATTACTGACCATGCTGGAGAAAACCTGCTTTCTACTAGAGAGTTTCTCAATTATTTTTTTCTTGAAAATAAAATCTATAACAGTGAAGCAACTAAGGAATAAGAATTTTTTTTTACAATCATACTTCCACTGCCAACACTGAATATCAATTCTTAACTAAGTAAAAAAAAGCAACGAAGTCAACACTAATATGTAATTCATAAACAATAAACAGAAAAAGAATAAAAGAAAAAGTTGGGGTAAATGAAAATTATTAGCCATCACTAATTCTCTTAAATAACAAATTCCAATAAAAATATTTCAATGCTTAATAATGAAGAGCTAGATAGACATAATAGACACTAGTAAAAAACTGGTATATCATCATGGAAAAGTCAATTATGATGTGTATATAGCAGTATAAATACATACAGTAACGAAAAGTGGATAAAGTTGAGCTTGGACATATATACCGAAACAGCAATACTCAAAAATAATTTTATATAATCAGGAGGCTTAAGAGTTAACAGATAATTAGATATTAAGCATAAAGGTATCTTTGGAAGATAACCACCCATGAATAATGATGATTCATTTCTCTTCAACTTCCATTGTTTCATTGGTTCAACCTTAAAAATCCAATACTCACAGTGATTTTTACATGAACTAATATATTACAACTGAGGAAAAGAAACAGTTCCTGACTTCACAAAGCTGCAACCTCGTGAAAGAGAGAAATGCAACTCAGTATCTTTCAGAAAATCAAGGACAATGAGGGTTACACTAGTATACCAGTATTGTGCAAAGGGTGTTACAGGGGCCCAGAGTCTCTGCCTAAGAGGTCCTAGACTTAATAGGTAAGGCAATGGCATTAGTATTTGAACTAGGGCATGAGTACTCTTGGACAATCCAAGAACTAGAGAATAAGAGAACCTCTCATAGGTATACAGAAGCACATGAGAGATTAGGAGATGCTAAGAGGGGCCTTGTGGTTGGAACATTAGCCTAATGAGGAAAGATGCAATATGAACCTGGGAAAGTGGCACACATCAGGTTTCCAAGATCCTTTAATGTCTGCTAAACACAGTAACTTGAGATAATGACAACTTAATGTAAGTTTTAAAAGTAAGGTCTCCCTGAACAGAACTTTGTTAGAGGACACTGCACGGAGAGGATAAATTTTAAGGAAAAGTAAGGACACAAAGACTTCAAAGCTATGAATGTTGAATTTGTGAACACAAAAGGTTTAATGTTAAGACTTTAATTTTTAGTAGTCAATTGGGAAAACGGTGCTGGTCCTCAGAAAAAAAGTCTGGGTTATAGAAAATATTTTGATAAGTATTCAACCTTCTAAGGTCATGGAGGTCATAAATGAGATGTCCTAGAGAGAGTAAGTTTAAGTAATAGAGGAAAAGCAGAGGAGAAAGTAGTAAAAATACTGACATTTAAATAGAAGTTAGAGAAATAAAATAAATATGATTTTGAAATGTATTTGCATTTAGTCAAGTATTTAAGGAATAAATACATTCCCCACATACATTTCCCATCTTTTAATATTAATTAGTCATTTAAATTATTACCCATTGTAGCCCTGTATCATCTGCTTACAATCCTTATTATTTATAGAGATTTCATGTGCTAATAGATAACTTTACACAGCAATGTTATATATATATACTTTTTATAAAATTCTCACTTTATTCTCCAAAAGTCCCATCATGTCATTATTATTAACCTAACATTACAAATAAAGAAACTGAGGCATAGAGTGGTTAGGTAATATGTCCCAAATCACACAGTTAATAAATAATACTGCAAAATTTTGAATTCGCAGCCCATCTTTCAACAGCCAGTTTTATACTGCCTTTGTATATGCTGCAGATCTTTTGCTACTAATACCTATTTTTGTTTTATGTAATAATTTTTTGTTTTTACAATTTAAGCTAAATTTTTATTAGAATTAAATTCAAAACAAGTGAAAAAAAAAAAAAACCTACGTTTTTTTCTCTATCTATCAATCAGTAACTGGGCCAGATTCTCATTTACCTCGGACCTGGTATACACTTGTAAAACTGCAGCAATGATCTTGGGTTTGATTTAGCAATCAAGTGCAACAGACAATACGATTCATCTAACATCGATTTTATTGAGCATTATGAGAAGGGATATAGGGCATACAACAAAATGCCACACATGGTGACGGTCAACAGCACAGCAGGACTCCATGGCATAACCTCCAAATGTCCCAGCCACTCACAACTTAGGATGCTCGCAGCCAAAAGACACCATGCAGGATGAGTAAAGCCAATCTCAATTCACGCAATCTATCTTTTCTGGGGCCCTTTAGTCTTTTGTACCATATTCCAACTCTCTGGTACATCAATACAGATTAATTTTTACTTAGCAAACAATCCTGACAATTAGGTATAGGTGTTTGGTTTGATAAATAGAACTGTGACCAGATTTTCATTTATCTTAGATCTGCTATATATGTACAAATTTCTTGAGTCTTGAGTTTGTGGTGAAAGGAGGCATATCTGAAGATAGAGGAAACATCACTAATCAAATATAAGGACTTTCCTTTTACCACAAATCTATATAATAATATAAGATTTTATTCATTTATTTTTATCAAAGTGTAACTACATTTTAAATAGCATTTTTCCATAAAGCTGGCCTATTCAAAAACATATCTAATATTCCTTTTCCTGACTTTCAGGGAAACAAAAAGTAACATCAGTAAGAATTACTAAGACATCTTCATATAGCTTAAACAATGTACTGATTCCTAAGTTTTAAAATAGCCAAAATAATGCCAAGGTTACCTATGAAATATAAAAAATATGAGTGGAGGAATCACATCAACTTTATGTGGTAGCTGACAAGCAATGACAGAAATTGTCATCAATAACATATAGAATATACAGAAGTAAATAAAGTATATATGAAAACAACTGATCTATAAGACACTCCAAATTTTAGATGACTATATCCATTTTAAGAGTCATGCAAAGATAAACTTTGCTAAAGTGCAATTAAAAAAAGTTTTTGCCTGCATACTTATTTTAAAATCGTTGGGGAAAATATCTAAAATATGTACAGGATCCCATTTTCAAAAATCCCAGGTACATCCACAACAGAATATTATTCAGCACTAGAAAGAAATGAGCTATCACATAGAGAAAAGACATGGAATAAACTTAAAAGCACATAACTAAATGAAATAAGCCAATCGTAGGCTACATTTTGTATGAATGAAACTACATAACATTCTGGAAAATGAAAAACTGTGGTACAGAAAAAGATTAGTGGTTGCGAAGGGGTAGGCAGTAGTGAGGGATGAACATGCAGAGCATGGAGAATTTTTAGGACAAGGAATATACTCTGTATGATACTATAATGGTAGACACATGGTATTTTAAATTTATCCGAATCCATGGAATGTGCAACAAAAAGTGTAAATCCTAAAGTAAATGATGAACTGTGGTTGATAACAACGTATCAATGTAGGCTTATCACCTGTAACAAGATCATATATTTATTCTTTTTCACTTTCCTGTAGCCTTTAATTTTCACAACTTCAATCCACTAATTGCATTGGTATTTACAGATACATATATTTTTCATCATTTAATTATAATGTAAATCTGTAATTAATGTGCTGAACTAAATGCTTTAAATTTATCTTTTACTTAACCCTCCAAAAAACCTAGAAAGGTAGGTAATATCGAGTCATTTTACAGATGAGAAAACTACATATGGAATTGTTAACGTGACCTGACCAAAGAAATACGTTTATTTTGTAGGGTTAGTAACACATGTAACATATTTGAGTAAGCTGGTAATCATTTATAACTGGAATGCATGGCTTACACAACGTTCATTAGCCTTGATCATGTATGAGTCAGCTGATGATGGAATTTGCCTGGCTTTCCAGTTCAGACAACACAGGGTGAGTGCAGACTACTTCATTTCAAGGAATCTGTCAACTCTGGAGTTCCGTACTGTACAGCACAAGTCTATACAGGAAAACAGACTATTGGGCATGGCGGTGAGTATGGATCAGAAAATCCACTTAGAATATGATTTTATTAATCTAGGGGAAAGATGGTGGTATTATGGACCAGACCGGTTCAATAGTGGTGGTAAAAGTCAATCAAATTCTGGATATATTTTTAAGGTAAAATCACAGATATCTGTTGCTCAGTTGAAAATACAGTTTGAGAAAAAGTAAAATTAAGTAGAACTCCAAACTTTTTATCTAGAATAACTGAAATTCTGAAAATATAAAACAATGAAAACTGAAGAAGAAACAGACCGAGGTAGGGAGATAAAGTGTTCAGTTTTTGTTTTCGTTTGTTTTAGAGACAGTCTCACTCTATCGCCCAGGCTGGAATGCAGTGGCACAATATTGGCTCACTGCAACCTCTGCCTCCTGGGTTCAAGCGAGTCTCCTGCCTCAGCCTCCTGAGTAGCTGGGACTACAGGCACATGCCACCATGCTCAGCTAATTTTTGTATTTTTAATAGAGACGGGGATTCACCATGTTGGCTAGGATGGTCTCAATCTCTTGATCTCTTGATCTTTTCATTTTACTTAACCCTCCAAAAAATCTAGAAAGATAGGTAATATCGAGTTATTTTACAGATGAGAAAACTACGTATCTCTTGATACACCTGCTATGCCACCTAAAGTGCTGGGATTACAGGCGTGAGCCACTGCGCCCAACCAAGGTGTTCAGTTTTAGGTATGTTGGATAAGATGCCTGATAGACATGCCAGTTGAATAGGTACAGTACTAAATAAACAAGTTGGAGTTCAGAGCAGAAGTCAAGGCTTAAAATACAAATTCAGGATTCATTAACATATTTAAAGCCTTGAAACTAAGTAAGACCATATGGACCATACATGGTAATATTTGAATCAAAGTTCTGATCAATGGAAGAGAAACCAGCCAGAGAAATTTAAAAGGTAAAAAGAAAAAAAAAAGTGAAACATAGAAGTGATACAATTGTTTAAAAAAACAGACAGCTATTATGTATGATAAAGGCTGCTGATAAATCATGTAAGATGAGGGTTTAACATTAAGTTTTAAAGTAGACAACGTGAGTGTTATAAGTGATCTAGCGTCGAGTTTTGGTGGAGTGGTGGGACAAAAGTCTAACTAGCATGGTTTTGTGAGAGAAGATGGTGAGTACATACCATTCTTTCTTGGAGAGTTAATCGAGACAACATATAGGTAACTTTGCAAGGAATTTTATAGAAAAATATGTAGTAGCTAAAAAGGGATAAATATATTACAACATGTTTATTCACCGATGGATATAATACAATTTATGATCTCTATTAACATTATTAATATATCATATATATCATAAATTGCAAAACTCATCTTACATTTCAATAATTTCTCAAATATCAAATTCATTCCTTATCCCCTTAAATTTCATTTTACAGATACTTTTTTCAATTTATTTGTCAGCATAACATAGGCCGCTAGCCTCACTGCAGCCTCAACCTCCCAGGCTCAAGCAATCCTCCAGCCTCAACCTATCGAGTGGCTGGGACTACAGTAATCAATACCATACTCTATCATACAAAAATCAACTTTGCTTTCATTATAAAAGGGAAAGAACCCTACATTATTATTTACTTTATGTTTGAATAAGTTTTGATAACTAGACAGTTTAGTCTCACTAGCAGTGTTAACTGCTTTTGTTTTTAAATACATCATTTGCACTTGTAATCATTATGGGCATCTTGTATTCACAGAATGGCTATCAGCCCTAGCACATTTCAATATTCTGAATAGAGTCACTACACTTTCAAAAGCATTTAATATATAAAATCTGAAATTTAGGATTTAAAAAATCTTTTTGTTTTTGTTTGTAATTGACACATAATTGTACATATTTTGGGGCACAGTGTAATGTTTTGATATATGTATATACTATATAAAAATCAAATCAGAGTATTCAGCATATACATTACTTCAAAAATTTACCATTTCTTTGTGGTGAGAACATTCAAAATCCTCTCTTCCAGCTATTTTGAAATATAGAATACAACAGGTAACAGATGAATGGATAAAGAAAAAAATACATATATATACACAAAAGAATATTATTCAAACATTAAAAGAATGAAATCCTGTCATTTGCTGCAACACGGATGAACCTGGAGGACATGAAATAAGTGAGGAACAGAAAGCCAAACATTGCATGATCTCACACATATGTGGAATCTACAAGAGCTGATCTTACAGAAGTAGAGAATAGAACAGTAGTTACTAGAGGCTGGGGGTGGATAGTGAGAGACTGGTCAATGGATACAAAGTTACAGTTAGATAGGAGGAATAAGTTCTGGTGTGAAATTGCACAGTAAGTTGACTATGAAATTTAGGTCTGAAATTAGTTTTCGTTAAAAAAAAGTATCCCTTCAAGGTCATTTTGGAATACCCTGGTTTGTATCCCAGAGTTCTCCTAGGCTTAGGAAATGAACATACGAATACTTATTATTTTTAAACTTGAACTTAAAACCAAGAGCAATATTATACATTTCTTTGAGCTTGAAATACAGAAAAAAAAGAATTACAGAAATTATCCACTGCCAGTTACGTAATATACACAAAAGAGCTTGAAAATTTAGATATACATTTTATATTTTAATTTCATACTCTATCATTATAATGGATTCATAACAGCTTGACATTCTTTTTTTAGGTTTATGTAAAGCAGACACATGACTTTTTAAATTACCTAATTTTGCAGGCTTTAAAACCATTACATTTCAAACATATTTTTGAAAAGCCAAATGTTTCTTTATTGATTTAAAAAAATTTAAGAAATAAATGTTAAGTTGAAACTAAAATGTGAACTTTTTAATGTACTTAACTCTGGGGCCTAAAATGACATATTTCCATACAAAAATATCTTTCCATTAAAAAACTATGTTATAAATGCGTATGTTGTTTTCCTAGAAACTTTTCCAACCTGGCTCCTATGGAGCTGCAGCATGTACCTCCCGAGGAGAAGTAACATCAGGGTCTGGTGAGGTGGTCTCTTCAGTGCCTTCTTGAATTTTCCCCCCTTTTAGCAGTGTTGAAAATAGGTCTGGAAAAGCATAGGAAAGCTATATCAAATTTTCCTTAGGAGGTTTGTTCATCCTGTTTTAGCAACTCTGCACAATGAAGGTGCTATATGATATGGCACGAAATATTCATGTTCACTAATGAGTCCTCTCGTGTCATATTAATAATATCTAATATCTCGTGTCATATTAATAATAATAATAGTATTTATATAAATAAAAGTACATTGGATTAACTCAAATTAGGATATATTTGAAAATATGCATGTGTGAATTAGATCAGAAACATCTCTTTAGAACTACACATACATATATATATAATGTTTAAGGCAAGTTGAACTGTTATAAATATATATAATATTTAGGATGGTATCCTTTATATAAAATGAAATATGATGCTTCACAACAATCTGGACATTTTTATGCTATATTTATATATTATATTTTCAAAAATATTTAAATATAATATGGTCTTTTAAAATATAGAATATATGAAATGAATTATGTAATAGGAAGTATGTCCATGTAGAATACCTATAATAGTTTTATGTATCATATACATATATTCATATAATAGCTAAAATATGTGCAATGTTTAACCAAAATTAAAATATCACAAGTTATATTTTTAACCTTAAATGGAAAAGATAATATTGTATCCTGGAATTACATATCACTCTTAATTTGTTCAAATAATCAGAGTAATTAACTGGAGAATAAAAACATATTTTGATTTTATTTTTCCCCAGTATGAACTATTCCTCGGGTAGTTAACCTACTTATAATTGTTATAGTTGTTTTTCTAAAATACATAAAAATGTTGTTAATGTCAGTATTGTCTTCAGCTTTAGTGAAAATGAACACGCTAAGTATTTGAAGAAGAGAGGTTGCTAAAACAGTAACCATTAATCTAAATGCTCTTAAGTGTTACTGGATCATTTAAAATTGTGCAAGGGTTGGGTAGACATTAGAGAACCAATATTTGAATCTTTATGATTGAAAGTTAATATAAAAAGTAAAAAAATAAATAATATCACATCCCCATTTCTTTATGATGTTAGTATATTAAAAACAAGTAATGGAGAAGATAATTTTATAATGCTAGGAACAAAGATAATATTTAAAGCTATTATACCTAAAGGATGTTTTTTCTAACCTCTTTTCATATTCAGGATTGATAGGACATGAAATTCCTTCACGAAAAGGACATTCGAATTATGTGGTTATTTTATGGTACTTAATTTGTGAATATTTATTTAAATTTCACTGACCTTTCCAATTATTCCTCTTAATTTATAATTTTATAGAAACCATTAATATTTGAAAATACTGTAAATAATGTAAACAATATAAAGTAATTTTTACAAACATTTCTGTGCCTAATTACCATATTATTATAACACAGTTATACATAGGGTAAAATTATACTCAATAGGTAGTTTGTTTAATGCAACAAAACCAGTAGAAACAGCTATTTCTGCTTACTATATTTTGTCTAATATTTCTAGAAATTTGTATTTGATTATTTTAAAACCATGGTTAATAAAATAAGGTATGCAGAAAAAAATAGTTCTAGAAACAAATGATCACTTATAGAAGTGATAATTTACAACTAAAATTAGAAATACCAAATGTGCTAATATATTTAATAACAATGGTATAAGATAAAATTAAAAATGGATCACAAAGAATAAACTCTAAAAACAGAAATGAAGATTAAATCTGCAGGGAATAAAAATCTGATAGAAATTGATACTACCTCCCAGGACATTTCAGTTAAAATAAAATGGCCTACTCAATCAAAGTGAAGTATTGTATTTCCAAACACCCTTCTTTGTGGCTTAACTATGTGTAGGTTTACTTGCCCCTGTGAATAAAACCCATTAAAACAGAAAAATGTATTTCATATTTTTAAAACAAAACTCTATTGATAGCTTATTTTAGCATGAACAATATGAATCAACTATTTTGGTTGTAGTAAATGTCAAATTTATTTATTTGGTACATTAAATAACAATACCACCTCAAATCACTATAAAGCCTTTTTCATCAATTGTTATAAAAATTGAGTCATAAAATACCAAAGCCATTTCTTCCAAATAATGACAACTATCATCTGATCATTTCCTGTTACACAACAGGATAATCATCATGTTCTTTATGTTACCCAAAACACATTAAATATCCATACTCTCTCTCTTCTTGGATTCCTCAGTTCACAATTATTTGTATCACATATTTAACTTTCCTATTTCATTTTAAAATTTATAATAATAAACTTACTCTGTGTCCTCAAAATTCATAACTAAATTCTTCTAAGAAACTCTCAAATCCTCAACTGTCTTGTACTTTCACAGCGATTTGCAATTTGATCATGAATCTTTCTCACTTTCCCACTTCTTACAAGGTGTTAACGAAACTGTACAATTACAAGAGAATTCTGTTATAACTAATTTCACTTGTAGAACTTTGGAAATCAAGGTAGAGTTAGGAAAATTCTAAGAAACTTAACTATTTGCTGTCCATATATTTGCCTGTATCAAAGTCTGCATTCCAAAATCATGAAAATAGTTAAACTAATGTTTTTATAAACATATTTAGCTAAAAGTTAATTAGGTAACTAACAAAAACCTGCAATTTTAGAATCTTGGAAATACAATAATTAAATACATTGTTAGTAAAATGAATGTAACCAGGACCTCATTTTTAAAAATATATTTTAATAACCTACTTTCTTCTTCTTCTTTCCCTACCATTTCACCCCTTCATCCTTTGTCCCTCTCTAGACACTTCCCTCTGGCAATATGTACTTATCAGTTGTGTCCTTCCTTAGGAAATTCCAGAAGCTAATCTCAAAACAAACCAGGAATGGAGCCCTGATTGAGGAATCCTCCTGCTTAAAGGGGGTTGCAAAGAATTAGTCTACCACCACGGGGCTGAAGTCAAAATAATGCCATCCTGGCATCCAGATGGATGATTACCCAAGATAAGCCATTGGAACAAAGATACATAGACTCTGCACCCTGTACCACCCCTGTATCTTTCCCATATCAAGTTTCTCTTTAAATCCTATTGTAAATTTAAAAAAAAGTTTAGATCATACATAGAGAAGGATATGTTAATCAAGTAAATCATTTTGCATGTTTTTATTATGACATTAATATTTTTAAAAAACATATATTTGATTAAAATATTTTTAAAACTTTAAAAACATCCAAAAAATAAATACACACCATTTTTTACAATTATGCATTTTAGAGATGGTGGTGAACTAATCTGCGATTACAGTCCACCATCTGCTCCGTTTGCTAACTCTCTGGCTTTCCAAATCAACCTGCTTTCCTTCCCACTAACCCTTGTCTCTCTTGTCTGGCTTTCAAGCAGTGGGAGCGGAACCTGGGTTTGGTTACAGGAAGGCATACTAAGACAATTTAATATCTTCTAAATCCTGCAGATAAATTCTACTGAACATTCATAATTATTTTTCATTGTTTCTAATTTGTATGGTTTAAGTCATGTGAATATATGTTAAATCATAGAAAACCAGTTCTCTTTTTTTTAAAGGATTTTGGTAAAGTAAACGTAAAAGGTAAGCTGAATAATTGAAGTATATTCTGTGTTTTTTAAACATTTATTTGGAAAATTTTCTCCCAAAAGAGTAAGGGATAAATAAAGGATATAAAGTTAAATGAATTGCATGGAGGAGCCAAGATGGCCAATTAAAAGCAGCTGCAGTCCACAGCACTCACATAGAGGAATGGAAGGGGCAAATGAATATAGCACCTTCATCTGTAATATCCAGGCTCTCACACTGGGACTGATTAGGCAAACAACTCAATCGACAGAGAATGAAGAAAAGCAGGGCAGGGTGATGGGCCACCCTGGAACACAGTCAAGGAACCCCCACCTCCCAACCAAGGGAGGCAGTGAAGGATTGTGTGACTCTGCCCGGGAAACCAATCTCCTCCCATGGATCTTTGCAACCCATAGATTAGGAGATCCCCTCATGAGCCATGCCATCAGCACCTCGGGCAAAACACACAGAGCTGTGTGGAGTCCAGCAGAGCAGCTGCTCAGGCACAGAGACCCAGGAGCTTTGCATATTCTGGCTCCAGGATCCTCAACAAGCATGTGTGCAACTCTGGTAAGGCAAGAGGTCCATGCATACCCCTAGGAAGGGAGCTGAATCCAGGGAGCCAAGCAGCAGTATTCTGAGGGCTCCACTTCGATGATACCTCACAAGATAAGTCTCACTGGTTTGAAATTCCAGCCAGCCAATGGTGACAGGGTGGAGCCTGTCTAGAGGGGAAGGAGCTACCAGAGGGAAAGGAAGCTACTATCTCCGCAGGTCAGCTGACTCAGCCATTCTAGCCTGCAGTCTTTGGAGAGTGCAAACAGTCTGGATGAAAGGGTCCCCTTAGTGCAGCATAGCTGCTTTGCTACACCATGTCCAGACTGCTTCTCTAAGTGGGACACTGATCTATTCCTCCTCACTAAATGGGAGCTCCCAGCCAGACTTCAGCCACCCCAGCCAGTTTTCTACAGACAGGGCTCTCATCTCTACCTAAAATGGAGTCCCTGGGGGGAGGTGAGGCTACCATCTCTGTGGTTAGGTGGACTCAGTCATCTCAGCCTACTGGCTTTTGAAAGTCCAAATAGTCCAGACAAGAAAGGGTTTCCCCAGTGCAGCACAGCTGCTTTGCCAGATGGCAGCTAACTGCTTCTTAAAGCAGGACCCTGATCCATTCCTCCTCACTGGGTGGAACCTCCCAGCCAGCGCTTCAGCTGGGACTCAGTTTTCTATGAACAGAGCTCCAATTTCCATCTAAGACAAAGTGCCTGGGAGGTGGAGCAGGCCACCACCTTGGTTGTTCGGGCACCTCAGTCAGCCCAGCCTGTGGGCCCTGGAGAACCCGTAACAATCAGGGCTGAAGGGATCCCCAAAATGGCACACAGTTTTCTATGAACAGAGCTCCAATTTCCATCTAAGACAAAGTGCCTGGGAGGTGGAGCAGGCCACCACCTTGGTTGTTTGGGCACCTCAGTCAGCCCAGCCTGTGGGCCCTGGAGAACCCGTAACAATCAGGGCTGAAGGGATCCCCAAAATGGCACACTTGCTCTACCGAAAAGCAGCCAGACAGCTTCTTTTTTTTTTTTTTTTTTTTGAGATGGAGTCTCATTCTCTCACCCAGGCCGTAGTGCTGTGGTGTGATCTTGGCTCACCGCAACTTCCACCTCCTGGGTTCAAGTGATTCTCCTGTCTCACTACACTGAACACCTGGGATTATAGGCACATGCCACCATGCCTGGCTAATTTTTGTAGTTTTAGTAGAGATGAGTTTTCACCATGTTGGCCAAGCTGGTCTAGAACACCTGACCTTA
This sequence comes from Colobus angolensis palliatus, assembly GCF_000951035.1. Taxonomy (NCBI): domain Eukaryota; kingdom Metazoa; phylum Chordata; class Mammalia; order Primates; family Cercopithecidae; genus Colobus; species Colobus angolensis. The sequence continues at coordinate 10,494,105 of NW_012121043.1, read as the reverse complement.
GGTGATCTGTCCACCTTAGCCTCCCAAAGTGCTGGGATTACAGGCATGAGCCACCTTGCCCAGCTAGACAGCTTATTTTAAGCAGGTTACCAACACTGTTCCCCTTGAGTAGGTGAGTCCTCCCAATACGGGTCTCCAGTCACCTCCTACAGGTATGTTCAGGCTGAAAATGAAACAGTACTCTCCTGGGATGGAGCTTCCAGAGGGAGGAGGCTGCAATGTTTGCTGTTGCACAGCCTTCAATTGTGATACCTGCAGGTACTGGAAAATCTAAGGCAACCTGGGTATAACTGCAGCAGCCCTATAGAAGGGTGTTCTGACTGTTAAAAGAAAAACAAATAAACAGAAAACAACATCAACACAAAAGACCCCACATAAACCCCATTCAAAGGTCAGCAATCTTAAAGACTGAAGGTGGATAAACCCATAAAGATGGAAAAAATCAACACAAAAATGCTAAAACTCAAAAATACAGGTGCCCCTTCTCCAAATGGCTACAACACCTCTCCAGTAAGGGCTCAGAACTGAGCTGAGGCTGAGATGGCTAAAATGACAGAAATAGGCTTATGAAGGTAGGTTATTATAACAAACTTTGCTGAGCTAAAAGAACATATTGTAACCCAATGCAAAGCAGCTAAGAATGATGATAAAACAATACAGGAGCTGACAGCCAAAACACCCAATTTAGAGAGAAGCATAATTAACCTGTTAGACCCGAAAAACAACACTACAAGAACTTCACAACACAATTAAAAGTATTAAAAGCAGAATTGGCTAAGCTGGGGAAAGCATCTCAGCCTGAGAATATCTTTCTAAAATAAGAGAAGCAGCCAAGAACAGAGAAAAAAGAATGAATAAATAAAACCTCTGAGACATACAGGATTATGTAAAGAGACCAAATCTATGCCTGCTTGGTGTACCTGAAAGAGACAAGGAGAATGGAATCAACTTGGAAAACATACTTCAGAATATCATCCAGGAGAACTTCCCCAACCTAATAAGAGAGGCCAACATTCAAGTTCAGGAAATGGAGAGAACCCCAGTAAAATACTCCACAAGAAGACCAATCCCAAGACATATATTCATCAGATTCTCCAAGGTTGAAATGAAAGAAAAAATGTTAAGAGCAGCCAGAAGCAAAGGCCAGGTCACCTACAAAGGGAAGCCCAACAGACTAAAAGCAGACCTCTCGGCAGAAACCCTACAAGCCAGAAGAGATTGGGGATCAATATTTAAAAAAGAAAATTGCCAACCCAGAATTTCATATCAGACCAAACTAAGCTTCATAAGTGAAGGAGAAATACAATCCTTTTCAGATAAGCAAATGCTGAGGGAATTAATTTGTCTTCGTGAGACCTGCCTTGCAAGAGCTCCTGAAGGAAGCACTAAATACGGAAAGGAAAAACCATTAGCAGCCACTATTAAAACACACTGAGGTACACAAAGCAGCAACACCCTGAAGCAACTACATAAACAAGTCTGCAAAATAACTAGCCAGCATCATGATGGCAGTATGGAATCCACATATAACGATACTAATCTTAAAAGTAAATGGGCTAAATGTCCCAATTAAAAGAAACAGAATGGCTGTGGGACTTAGTATCCTAAATCTTAACCACTTCAGCTCCAGCCATGGCTAAAAGAGGCCAAAGTACAGCTCAGGCTGTTGGGTAAAAGGCCAAGACCCACTGGTATGTTGCCTTCAAGAGACCCATCTCACATGCAAAGACACACAAAGGCTCAAAATATTAAGATTGAGGATAATAAGCCAAGCAAATGGAAAATAGAAAAAAGCAGGTGTTGTAATCCCAGTTTTTGACAAATCAGACTTTAAACCAACAAAGACCAAAAAAGACAAAGAAGGGTATTACATAATGGTAAAGAGTTCAATCTGACAAGAAGTGCCAACTATTCTAAATATATATGCACCCAATAGAGGAGCACCCAGATTCATAAAGCAAGTTCTTAGAAACCTTCAAAGAGACTTAAGACTCCCACACAATAATAGCAGGAGACTTTAATACACCACTGACAATATTAAACAAGTCATCAAGGCAGGAAATTAACAAAAATATTCAGGACCTGAACTCAGCTGAGTCAAGTGGACCTGTTAGAACTCTCCACCCCAAAATAACAGAACATACATTCTTCTCACCATCACACGGCACTTACTCTAAAATTGACACACAATCAGAAGTAAAACACTCCAAAGCCAATGCAAAATAACTAAAATCATAACAAACTGTCTCTCAGGCCACAGTGTAATCAAATTAGAACTAAAGATTAAGAAGCTCACTCAAAACCACACAGCTACATGGAAATTGAACAACCTGCTTCCTGAATGACTTTCACATAAATAATTAAGGCAAAAATCAAGTTATTTGAAATAATAATGACAAAGAGCTAATATACCAGAATCTCTGGGATGCAGCTAAAGCAGTGTTGAGGTAAACTTATAATACTAAATGCTCACATCAAAAAGCTAGAAAGATCTCAAGCTAACAACCTAACATCACAACTAAAAGAACTTGAGAACTGATATGGTCTGGCTCTGTGTCCCCACGCAAAGCTCATCTGATTTATAATCTGTATAATCTCCACATGTCCAGGGAAGGACCTGGGGGGAGGTGATGGGGTCATGGGGGTGGTTCCTCCCATGCTGTTCTCCTGATAGTGACTGAGTTCTCATGGGATCTGATAGTTTTGTAAGTGTTTGATAGTTCCTCCTTCACACACTCACTTTCTTGCCTCCCACTGTGTAAGACATACCTGTTTCCCCTTCTGCCACGAGTGAAATGTTTCTGAGGCCTGCCAAGCCCTGTAGAACTGTGAATAAATGAAATTTCCTTGGTTTATAAATTACCCAGTCTCAGGTAGTATCTTTATAGCAGTGTGAAAATGGATGAATACAGGAAATTGGTACCAGGAGTAGGGCACTTCTATAAAGATAACCTGAAAATGTGGAAGTGACTTTGGAACAGGGTAACAGGGAGATGAGGTAAATTTTGGAACCTCCTAGAGACTTACTGAATGTTTTTAACCAAAATGCTGATAGTGACATGGACAATGAAGTCAAGGCTGAGGTGGTCTCAGATTGAGATGAGAAAATTATTGGGAACTGGAGCAAATGTCACTCTTACTATGCTTTAGCAAAGAGATTGGCAGCATTTTGCCCCCACCCCAGAGATCCATGGAACTTTGAACTGGAGACAGATTATCTGAAAGTGGAACTTACGTTTAAACCAAAAGAGTAAAAAAGTTTAGAAAATTTGCAGCCTGACAATGTGGTAGAAAAGAAAAACCCATTTTCTGCAGAAATTTGCATAAGTAACAAGGAGCTGAATGTTAATATCCAAGACAATGGAGAAAATGTCTCCAGGGCATGCCAGAGACCTTCACAGCAGTCCCTCCCATCACAGGCTCTAAGGCCTAGAAGGGAAAAATGGTTTCATGGGCCAGGCCCAGGGCTCAGCTGCTTTGTGCAGCTATGGGACTTGGAGCCCTGCATCCTAACTGCTCCAACTCCAGTTGTGGCTAAAAGAAACCAAGGTACAGCTCAGATTGTTGCTTCAGTGGGTGCAAGCCCCAAGTCTTGCCAGCTTACATGTGGTGTTGGGCCTACGGGTGCACAGAAGTCAAGAATGAAGGTTTGGGAACCTCCGCCTAAATTTCAGAGGATGTATGGAAATGAGCAGATGTCCAGTATAAAGTCTGCTGCAGGGGCTGAGCCTTCATGGAGTACCTTTGCTAGGGTGGTGCAGTAGGAGAATGTGGGGTTGAAGCCCCCACACAGAGCCCCTACTCGGGCACTGCCTAGTGCAGCTATGACAATAAGGCCACTGTTCTTCAGACCCCAGAATGGTAGATCCACCAACAGTTTGCACAGTGCACCCGGAAAAGCTGCACACACTCAATACCAGCCATAAAACCAGCTGGGGGACTGTATCCTACAAAGCCAAGGCCATGGGAGCCTGCCCCTTGCATCAGCATGTCCTGGATGTGAGACATAAAGTCAAAGATCATTTCAAAGATCTTTTAAAGATCAGTTAAGATTTAGTAACTGCCATCTTAATTTCTGGCCTTGCATGGGGCCTGTAGCCCCTTTGTTTTGGCCAATTTCTCCCATTTAGAATAAGAGCATTTATCCAATGCCTGTGCCCCCACTGTATCTTGAAAGTAACTAACTGCTTTTAATTTTACAAGCTCTTAAGCAGAAGGAACTTGTCTTGTCTCAGATGACACTTTGGACTTGGACATTAGGTTAATGCTGAAATGAGTTAAGGCTTTGGAAGTCTGTCGGGAATGCATGATTCGTTTTGAAATGCAAAAAGATGTGAAATTTGGGCGGGGGGCAGAGATGGAACGATATGGTCTGGTTCTGTGTCCCCACACAAATATATCTCTAATTGTAATCCCCATGTGTCCAGGAAGGGACCTGGTGGGAGGTGACTGGATCAAGGGGTTGGTTTCACCATGCTGGTCTTGTAATAGTGACTTTCACAAGATCTCATGGTTTTATAAGTGTTTGACAGTTCCTCCTTCACACAATCACTCTCTTGCCTGCTGCCATGTAAGACGTGCTTGCTTCCCCTTCTGCCATTACTATAAGCTTCCTGAGGCCTCCCTACCCATGCGGAACTGTGAGTCAATTAAATCTCTTTTGTTTATAAATTACCTAATCTCAAGAAGCATTTTTTATATCAGTGTGAAAATGGACTACTACAAGAACGAAGAGCAAGCACTCCAAAGCTGGTAGAAAACAAGAAATAACCAAGGTCAGAGCTGAAATGAAGGAGACAGAAATGTGAAAAACCCTTCTAAATAATCAAGAAATTGCCTGGGCACAATGGCTCACAACTGTAATCTCAGCATTTTGGGAGGCCAAGACGGGTGGATCACCTAAAGTCAGGAGTTTGAGACCAACCTGACCAACATGGTGAAACCCCAGCTCTACTAAAATTACAAAAATTAGTCAGGCATGGTGGTGGGTGCTTGTAATTCCAGCTACTCAGAATACTGAGGCAGGAGAATCACTTGAACTCAGGAGGCTGAAGTTGCAGTGAGCCAAGATCACATCACTACACTCCATCTTGGACAAAGAGCGCAAAACTCCATCTCAGGGGAAAAAAAAATCAGCAAATCAAGGAGCTTGTTTTTTGAAAAAAAATGATAAAATTGAATGGCCACTAGCTAGACTAATAAAGAAGAATAAAGAGAAGATTCAAATAAATATAATCAGAAATGATAAAAGAAATAAACACCACTGACCCAACAGAAATGCAAACAACCATCAGAAAATACTATAAACATCTTTATGCAAATAAACTAGAAAATCTAGAAGAAATGGATAAATTTCTGGACACATACACTCTCCCAAGACTGAATCAGGAAGAAAGTGAATCCCTGAATAGACCAATAATGAGTTTCAAAAGAGAGAGTAACAAATGGCCTACCAAACAAAAAAAGCCCAGTATCAGACAGAATCACAGTTGAATTTAACCAGAGGCACAAAAAAAAAGCTGGTAACATTTCTAATGAAACTATTCCAAAAAATTAAAAAGGAGGTACTCCTCCCTGACTTATCCTATGAGGTCAGCATCATCTTGATACTAAAACATATATACCTGTCAGAGACACAACAAAAAAAGAAAACTTCAGGCCAATATCCTTGATGAACATTAATGCAAAAATCCTCAGTAAAAAACTGGCAAACCAAATCTAAAGCAGCACATCAAAACAAGTATTCACCACAATTAGGTTGGCTTCATCCTGGGATGCAAGGTTGGTTCAACATATGTAAATCAGTAAATGTGATTTGCATATGTTACATAGTTACATAAACATAACTAAAGACAAAAACCATACGATTCTCTCAATTGATGCAGAAAAGCCTTTGATAAAATTCATTATTCCTTCATGTTAAAATCTCTCAATAAACTAGATATTAAAGGAACATATTGCAAATAATAAAAGCCATATATGAAAAGCCCACAGCCAGTATCATACTGAATGAGTAAAAGCTGGAAGCATTTCCCTTGAATACCATCACAAGACAAGGCTGCCCTCTCTCACCACTCCACTCCTATTCTACATAGTACTGAAAGTTCTGGCCAGGGCAATCAAGCAAGAGAAAAAAATAAAGGGTATTCAGAGAGGAAGTCAAACTATCTTTGTTTGCATATGGCATGATCCCACATCCAGAAAACCCCATTGGTCAACCAAAAAGCTTCTTAAGCTGATAAGCAACTTCAGCAAAATCTCAGGATCCAAAATCAATGTGCAAAAATCACTAGCATTCCTATACACCAACAACAGGCAAACAGAGAGCCAAATCATGAATGAAATCCCATTCACAACTGCCAAAAAAAGAATAAAACTAGGAACACAGCTAATAAGGGAAGTGAAGGACCTCTTCAAGAAGAACTACAAACTACTGCTCAAAGAAATCAGAGATGACACAAACAAATGGAAAACATTCCATGCTCACGGAGAAGAAACAATATTGTGAAAATGACCACACCTCCCAAAGGAATTTATAGATTCAAGGCTACTTCCATTAAACTACCATTGACATTCTTCACAGATTTGGAAAAACTATTTAAAAACTATTTTTAAAAACTACTTTAAAAAGAGCCCAAATGGCCAAGACCATCCCAGGCAAAAAGAAAAAATCTGGAAGTATCACACTACCTGACTTCAAACTAAACTACTAGGCTAGAGTAACCAAAACAGCATGGTACTGATAAAAAAAAAGACACACAGACCAATGTAACCAAATAGAGAACCCACAGAATAGAGAACTCAGACATAAGATCACACAACTAAGCCATCGAATCTTCAAAAAACCTAACTAAAACAAGCAACGGGGAAAGATTCCTTATTTAATAAATGGTGTTGGGGGAACTGGCTAGCCATATACAGAAAACTGAAACTGGACCCTTTCCTTATACCATATAGAAAAATCAACTCAAGATGGATTAAAGGCTTAAATGTAAAACCCAAAACTATAAAATCTCTAGAAGAAAATCTAGGCAATACCGTTCAGGACACAGGCTCAAGCAAATATTTCATGATGAAGATGCCAAAAGTAACTGCAACAGAAGAAAAAATCGAGCTCTAATTAAACTTAAGAGCTTCTGCACGACAAAAGAATCTATTAGCAGTATGAACACACAACCTACAAAATGGGAGAAAAATTTCACAATCTATCCATCTGACAAAGGTCTAACATCCAGCATCTACAAGGTATTTAAACAAATTAAAGGGGGAAAAAACATTAAAAAGTGGGCAAAGAGCATGAACAGACACTTCTGAAAAGAAGACATGCATGCAGCCAACAATTATACATAAAAAACTTCAACATCAATGATCATTAGGGAAATGCAAATCAAAACCACAATGAGATACCACTCATGCCAGTCAGAATGGCAATTTTGTAAAAAGTCAAAAAATAGCAGATGCTGGTTAAGTTGTGTAGAAAAAAAGTTTTTTCATTGTTGGTGGGAGTGTAAATTAGTTCAACTATTGTGGAAGACAGTGTAGCAACTCCTTAAAGATCTAGAGGCAGTAATACCATTCGATCCAGCAATACAATTACTGGGTATATATCCAAGGGAATGTTAAGTCATTCTATTATGAAGATACATGCATGTGTATGTTCACTGCAGCACTATTCACAATAGCAAAGACATGAAATCAACCTAAATGCTCATAAATGATAGACAGGATAAAGAAAATGTGGTACATATTCACCATGGAATACTATGCAGCCATAAAAAAAGAATGAGATCATGTCCTTTGCAAAGGCATGAATGGAACTAGAAGCAAACTAACATGCAAACAGAAAACTAAATACTGCATGTTCTTACTCAAAAGTGAGACACGAATGATGGCAACACATGGACACCTGCGGTGAAACAACACATACTGGGGCCTGTGGGATGGGGCTTGGCAGGAGAGAGAGCATCAGGAAGAATAGCTAATGGATGCTGGGCTTAATATATAGGTGATGGGATAATCTGTGCAGCAAACCCCAAGGAGCATGTTTACCTATGTAACAAACCTGCACATCCTGCACATACACCCCTGAACGTAAAAGTTGGAAAAAAAAAAGTTGAATGAATTGCATAGCTTTGATTTAATAATTACAAATATCATACATTTTCATCATTTGTTAAATTTTAGATATAACATTTTAATTCTAGATACTTTAATCAGACTCTTTGAAAAATACAGTTTCTTATTTAAATTTTCACATGTAATAAAATTGACAATTCTTTAATGCTATCTGAAAAACGTAGTCTATTTTCAAATTTACCTATCCAGTCGAGGTCTACATCTCACATTTGGTTATGTTTCTTCCTTTTTCATCTGAACAGTTCTTTTCCTCAAACATTTCACTTAGTAATTTTACCATTCTTTGACAATCTTTGCTGAGTTAATTATTATTTTAAGTTTTGAAAACCGGTGGTTTCTAATTCTATCATTGCTTCTTTATTTAGCAGGAGGCATTTTTTCTAATGAATGCTGTCTCTCATCAACTGGAACCATCTGGTTAATCAGAAATAGAGTTCCTGCTAGAAAATGAACAAAGATGTTCTTAATTCTTTCTTTAATTACAAATTTTCAGGATTTGGTATAATAGCTAATATTTTTCTTAAAAGGTTTTTCTTAAAAAGGCTTTCTGTTTTGGCATTCTTTCTCTCTCTCTCTCTCTAGACATTAAGGTAGACTCATTTATTTCAATATAATTAATGTGTTTCCATCAACTTCAGCTGATTCACATTATTCTTCTAGATATTTAAATTGTCACATGAGCCCCATCAAGCTGGCTTCTATGTTATCACAAATACACACACAGTGCATCAAAAGGTATGTTTTTTAGGCTGAGTGCAGTGGCTCATGCTTGTCATCACAGCATTTTGGGAGGCCAAGGCGGGCAGGTCACCCGAGGTCAGGAGTTCAATATCAGCCTGGCCAACATGGTGAAACCCCATCTCCACTAAAAATATAAAAATTAGCCAGGCATGGTGGCATGTGCCTGTAGTACCAGCTAGTTGGGAGGCTGAGGCGGGAGGATTGCCTGAACCCAGAGGCGGAGGTTGCAGTGAGCTGCAATCACACAACCGCACTCCAGCCTGGATGACAACGTAAGACTTTGTCTTGAAAAAAAGAAAAACAAGTTGTGCATTTAAAAAAAAATTCAAAACTATCTCTGAAAATTAATTTATGTCACAATCTTCAGTCATTTAAGTTGAATCGAGTTTTATGAAGGCACTGAGAGATTAGCCATTCCCAATTTATGATAATCAGGAATATTTTAACAACATACGTTAGAACAAAAGCAATCATCTTTAAAATGCATGATTTAAATGTTTATGTTTCAGTTTTATGGATATTTTGAAAGTTTTAAAAAATGTTTTATCAAACATATATTTGAAAAATATTAACATAATTAAAAATGTAAAAGGATTTATGTAGCAAATTAATATGCTATTATATTTATGTATGATCTGAAAAAGAAAAATAAGTACTTACCAATTTTCATCTAGTGACTTTCAGAAAGTAACACTATACTACCTAACATGAAGGAAAATTAAATTCACATATACCACCACCATAATTGAGTTTTTGCTATATGGATTTTCCTAAATATTTTTTGAGATATAGTTATATGCATAGTCCTTAGTCTTAAAGTATAACATAATTGGTCTAAACAAAGGCAGTATTATCAGATATCTGCATAAGCATTCAATCTTTTCTTACATAGGTAATTATCGGTCTTAAAGAATTCTGGGCAAAGATAACTTGTAGCGTTCTTTGATAATCCATACAATTTTGGATTAAACAAAATTTTGTTCTTCTTAAAGGTTACATAAACTAGTGTTTCAAATTCTCTTCAAAAGTAGAACAAATTATTTCTATTCTATGATGTCTGTGAATTCCAATTATTTAAATTTTCATTGCAGAGAACAAGAAATTTTAAGTTCAAGCCATTTAATGGAGTTATTTAAATAAGCGGGGAAATTCCCCCAAACACACAAATATACCGATTGACATGTATACATCCTAAAATGTATATACATATTAAAATATAATGAGTTATAACACACACACACATATAATCCTTACAGGTTTCTGTAATAAAGGTAATTAAATGAAGAAAGACAGACTCACATATCAATAAAAGGACCTAAATACAAATATGTTTACTGGTTGAATTGTTTTTGTTAATAGAACTTAATTGACCAAGAGAATTTTGACATCACCTTTTAAGAATCCCTGAAGAGGGGGTCTTTGGCACTAAAGTAAACATTCAGTAAATATATTGTGCATTTAATAAATTAATGAAAGTTTTCATTTGCTTTAATATTTTTGCTACTTTCCCTAAACTGTAGGATAAGGGCATTTTTCTAATAGACAGATGAATGTTATGCCCTTAAATTTGCTGTACCTTTTCTTTTTGCATAATTAGTCCCATTTTCTATCAATTAATTTGATCTTAAAGTTTAAATTCAAACATCTTTGGTTGTAGGAAGAGAGGTCACTAAAAATGAAAGTTCACAGAAGCACAAAACAGCTTCACTAAAGGTTATTAATGTTTTCCTTTACCAATCATTTATTATGATTAAAAGAAAAACATAAAATTGACTTCTCTTGCCTTTTCCCCTATCTCCCTAACATGATGTGTAATGCAAGTATTTTCAGAAGTCTTTAAGAAATCTCTGCCTACTCCAAAGTCACTTACTTGCCTGTTGTTTGTCTTAGAAGCATACGGTTTCAGGTTTTATTCTAATACTTACAATTATTTTAAATTGATTATTTGAATAAAATAACTGGGTAACTAGCAAAGGAGGACTTTGATCTTTTAAGATATGCTCTAAAAAATGTACTATGATTTTTATGCACTCCTTTTCTCCTCCTGTAAAGTTAAATACTTGGACCTAACAGAATGAAAAATAATAAAGAAAAAAAATCCAGCTGTACTTAATAGCACAAAAAGCTTCCGGCGAAGTGATTTGTCAAATGAAGAAATATTAAGAAAAGTATTATTAGAGATGGACACACATTTCTACTTTGGCCAAAGGCATATATTTCCATATCTACGAAACTTTAAATAGTATCCAATACCTACAAGTTATTACAGTCAATTATAATCCCTGCCTCAGTAGACTGAAAAAAGATGGTTTCTCTTATTGAAATAGACATAAATATAAAAAATATTCCCTAAAACTAAATTAAATGAAGTAAATGAGTCATTTTTAAGCAAGAGACAACATTCCTTTGTAGATATTAATGCACTTTTATGAATTTCTATGGAATCTTTTACCCTGTCACAAACTTTAATTGAATTCTTTCTAAAACTTCTTTTATTTTACATTTTATGGATACATGTGTACATTTAATCCATGCTCTCAAACTTATATATACGTGATTTTGTCATTCTTGAAAAGTTTGCTAATTTTGAAGTTCATGATACTTTATATTTTCCCTGCTTTTCAGTGTAGTATACTAACAGATGATCTAATTATTACTCTTGATATTAACATAAAAATACAACATATCATTCAACATAGCAAAAAGTAGGCTTTTTTCCATTACACACTTATTAAAAGCGGCTATATGTTCCACAGTTGCCCATATTTTATGTATGAATAATACAGTAGTCAATGAGGATTAACATTTGATTTTATGTTAACTACAAAATTTGTCTTAAAGAAACCGTGACAACATATGCTCAACTACAAAATACTCAATTATAATTTAAGATTTCAAAATAATGAACTTTCTGATTTCTCTGCTATACATTGTATAAAATATTACAGTGTCAGTGACATAATAAATAATTTAAGTTTTATAGCTGCAAACATTTTTCTATTATGTTAGAACTGAAATTGTGTAAGTTTTTCTGATCACTTACTCATTTACTTTTAAGTTCAAACATTAACTTTCTTTATGAGAGCCTCTACAAAATGCTGTGTATCAAAATTCCTTTGCAAAGAGTTTCTAGAATATACCTCAAGCATCTATTAAAAAAAAAACACAGTTATACCTTCCTATGTGTTTTGTACATACTTAAAGCCCAAGTTTGAAATGAATATTTTCTCATAAAATGACATTAAAACTATAAATTACCTTAAATAAAATATTATTAAAACTCAATTTCAGAAAGCCTTATAAAAGTAAGGTCCCAAAGTATAAAATTTCACTATATTTGATTTCTAATGCATTCCCTACTCTTATCCCTTTGCTGCCTGGCACATTGCTTTCCATCACTGAATGGTCAAGGAATTCTATAATATAAAGAAATTTTATCAAAAACATAATGCCTTTATATATTAACTGTCACTGACCATACAACTTCTCTTAATATAACACAACTATTTAAATCATAAAGCAATGGTTTTAAAAGTATACATTTTCATGTTTTAATAACATTAGACTATAAAAGTTTAATATGTAAACTTAGAATATAATTTCATCCAGTTGGAAAATATGCCATTAGTTGCTTTTTCCCTTCAAAAGTTTAATTTCTAGCATATGAGTAAATCTCTAACATATAGTTATTACTACCTATGGTTTATAATCCTTTTTTGTGTTCCAATCTCTATGCAATGAAAATCTCAATCATGGGCCAGGCGCAGTGGCTCAAGCCTGTAATTCCAGCACTTCGGGAGGCCAAGACAGGAGGATCACGAGGTCAGGAGATCAAGACCATCCTGGCTAACACAGTGAAATTCGGTCTCTACTAAAAAATACAAAAAACTAGCCGGGCAAGGTGGCGGGCACCTGTAGTCCCAAATACTCGGGAGGCTGAGGCAGGAGAATGGCGTGAACCCGGGAGGCGGAGCTTGCAGTGAGCTGAGATCCGGCCACTGCACTCCAGCCTGGGTGACAGAGTGAGACTCCGTCTCAAAAAAAAAAAAAAGAAAGAAAATTTCAATCACAATGAGGTTATTAAAATAATTTAGTTCATCATGATTGTCAAGGTGGGATGGGGGTAGAAAAAGGATACTAAAAGTATATAAAATACAAAGTAGTAAGGATAAGTAATTTTTCATGATTTTTTAGATGTAAGTTTTCTTGCTGGTTTTCAACTTTCTCTTGCATTTTACTGAGCTTCCTTAGAGTTCATCTTTTGAATTCCTTATCTGTCACTTCAGAATTTTCATTTTGGTTAGGATCCATTGTTATGAAGCTTGTGTTATCCTTTGGGGGTGTCATAATACTATTTTTTCATGAAGCCAGAGTTCTTACACTGGTTTCTTCTTACCTGGGAAGGCTGTCACTTTTATTTTTGAATTTACTTTTGTTTGGTAAGACATTTTTTTCCCCTTTTCAGAGTGTGAGTGTAACGAATGTTGGGTGGATTCTTTGGCTTTGCTTCTGGGTGCTTTTAGGGGTCCAAGTCTCTGTATGAATTCCTTGGTCACAGATAGCCTTAGTGCAGTGTTTTTTCTCAAATGGTGGTTGTAGGTGGTAGCAGTGGTGCACTGTGCATGGGAGCAGGCTCACTGCCTTCTGCAGAGATGGGAAAGTGGAGGTACTCAGGAAGCTTATCTTTTTCCACAGTGTTGTGCACTTCTATTAGGAATTGTATTGGAGAGAAAAATAAAAACTAGAATAGAAAAAAAAAAAAGCTGCCTTTTTTTTTATGAGATGGAGTCTTGCTCCATTGCCCAGGCTGGAGTGTAGTGGCACGATCTCGGCTCACTGCAACTTCCACCTCCTGGGTTCAAGCAATTCCAGTCTCAATCTCCCGAGTAGCTGGGACTACAAGTGCCTGGCACCATGCCCGATTAATTTTTGCATTTTTAGTAGAGATGGGGTTTCACCTTGTTGGTCAGGCTTGTCTCGAACTCCTAACCTCAGGTGATCCACCTGTCTCAGTTTCTCAAAGTGCTGGGATTAGAGGTGTGAGCCACCACGCCCGGACAAAAAAAAAAATGTGTGTTTGTTTGTGTGTAAACTGGGTTGCAATATGAACAACATTCTGGCTATGGAAAAAAAATGTTCGAAGATACTATGCAGGAAAATTAATGGAGATCTGTAGGAAAGCAAATTCTTTAGCGGCGATTAGAAAACTACAGCCTACTGAAAGCACAGCAATGATTCACAAATAGTAAATCTTTCACACTTTGGAGATTACCAGGCATTAGACTACACAAGTCAATGAATAAAACATTTGATTTGATTTCTCATTTTGCAAATTTTATTGGTTATTCAAATTAGATCTTTGCCAATTGCTTGGGCTTCTTATATTTCCTGATTGACTAGTATTTTGAACTCACTGGCACTCTGTTCTGAAGACCTATAAAAATGATATTCTCAAGTGCTCATAAGTCATTTTAATCAAAAGAATAACCTTCTACATAATCTATGATATTAGGCCCAACTTATTTCCTACCCTTTGAGGACAGCTCTTTCAATCTACTCATTACTCACTCCACACTGGGCCCTATCTCTTCTGTTTGTTTTCCCCCTGGTTCCTTGTTTTTTTCTATGAGTCTCTTCAAAACTATTAGACTGGCGCAAAAGTAATTGTAGCTTTTGACATTGAAAGTAATGGCAAAAACCACAATAACTTCTGCACCAATCTACATTACATGTATTTTTTTCCGCAGATGTTCAGTAAGTGCATCAGGATCTTTATTAACCTGCCAGCTAATGCTAACAATAGTATTATATTAACAAAAATAGTAAAGATGTTACCAGAAAAAAAAGAGGACATTCCCCAAAGGAGATAATTATGAGAACTGTCAATTATGCTATTACTTCTTTCTGTTTTATATAGACCAGTATCTCCAGTTAGACATGTAGTTACAATGTTGATCACTTTCCAAAGGCTCTGTCCCAAGATCCTAAATCAAAAGGTAAATTCAATTACTCCTTTTATGTGTCCCTGGAACCAAGAAGCTCAAATACTGCCACAACATTCTTTACTCATCCATAAATATGGATTGGTCTATTCTCCATCTTCTCTTTCTTTAGGACTTGAATACTTCAAAATATATTCAGAACTTGATGAACAGCATTTTAAATAACAAATTATTAAAAGGATGATATATGTTAACAACCATATTGAAATGGAAAGCATCTTTAACATTTTAGTTTATCAAAGGCCTGCATTTTACTACTTTGTATCTCTAGAATCACACACACCTATACGACACATTCAATGATGGTTACTCATTGTTGTTTCAGAGTTGTTTTTTTCTCACGTATAAAACTGGCATAAAACAGTACCTATTTCATAGGGTTATTTTTCAAACTAAATAGAATTAATTTATACAAAGTGCTAGGACCAATGCCTGAAACATAATGAGCATAGTAAGTATGTGCTATCTCTATAATTATTACTACTGCTGCTGCAATTGCTATGATTATAAACCTCATGTGAGAGGTCTATAGCATAAAGGGAAAGGCATGTATTAAAATGAGGCATATTTGTATTTAAACCTGACTCACTGAAGGAGAGCTATTGATGTTATGGAAGATACTGTCTTATACTTTGTAAGCTTCAGTTTCCTTATCTCTAAAAGGAGAACAACAATAAATAACTGTCAGAATTTTTAGAATTAAATTTGAAAATATAGGTAAAATAGTAGGTAAACAATATGTGTTCCTTGAATTTATTCTGCTCAACACCTCCCATTAAAGCCAAATAATAGCAATCTGTAATCATTCCTGTGCACTATGCCAGTAATTCCACAATTTCCACTAGGGAACAATGCTTTACTTTAGGTATAGAAAAACAGCCTAAACTACTTTATGTACCACTTACAGAAATGAACCCTCTTATTAACATTAAAATACAAATAGTTAATACAGATAAAGAAATGCACAACTTAAGAGTAAAGAAACATTTGAATATTTGTGAAATTGTCCTTACATTGAATTTTAAATGTTAGTTGCCATTTACTTTAACTTTCTTTTCCCATGTTTTCCTTTAAAATGACATACCCTTATTTCATCACCATTTTAGCTTTTAAAAATCCAACCCTTGATATGCCCATAATTTTAATGAACTGGTAGATTCAATCATGGTACCATTTAATAATAATATTAAATAATAATATCACAGTAGTATTCAACATTTAAATACTACTGACAAAACAT
Source organism: Colobus angolensis palliatus (assembly GCF_000951035.1). Classification (NCBI taxonomy): domain Eukaryota; kingdom Metazoa; phylum Chordata; class Mammalia; order Primates; family Cercopithecidae; genus Colobus; species Colobus angolensis. The sequence continues at coordinate 10,477,986 of NW_012121043.1, read as the reverse complement.
TTAATTAACTTAACTGTATAAAAGTTTTTTATCACTAACATTTTCCCCATATTTTAATAACTAATCTGAACATGTCATTTTGCTAAAGTAAATTTTGATTTTATTATCTCACAACTTTCTCCTTTTCTCACAAAGTAATGTAATTTTTTTAACACACTTTTAATTTCTGTTTCAGCAACAGAAGGAGTATGAAAAAATCAAAATATACAACTTTACTCTAGATTATGTATATATTTCATACTTTGCTAGCAAACAAGAAGATTCTCTCAGTTTTCTTTTCTTTCTTAATAATACCTTATGTCCTTTAATAGGATTTTCTCTACTAAACTCTGCCATGTTGTCATTGGCCTTTGTCAAAGATTATGAAGTGGTATTCTCAAACCTTATGAAATTTAACTAAGTTGGGCTATCTGGAACTCTTCGTCTCTTAAACACAAACTGTAACTTCAAGAGCTGGAATTAATTTTGTCTTTTTGAAAACCAAAATACTAAGTAGATTCCATTTGAATGCAGGTGCTTTTTTATATGTACATTTGTGGGTACTATTGAATGGTATTTTTAATGATAATATTTACTAACAGTTGTCCAAAATCATATTTTCTACTTAAAAAATATTTTCACATGACTTAAAACTTTACCAAATAAACATTCACTTGTCATTAAGACAATTAAGTAGATATTTAAGAAAAGCAAAAAGGTAGGTATCTACAATTCATCAATATCCCCTGATATTTTGGATAGTGTTTTATCATTGTTAACAAATTATAAAGAGCAGGTCTCCAATTATACTTTAAAAAAACTGTATTTATCTAATTCTTTTGTGTGGCATGAAAATAATTTGAAAGTTGACACGCAGCTTCTGGGGTACAAGAGATCCATATATGATGAACAACATTTTTCTTAAGCTGTAATAACAGAAATTCATATTGTTAGGTGCACATTTAATATTGTTGATCATATCTCCATTACAAACCTTGCTTGAAATATAGACATTATTTTTAAAATTAACTATTATTCACATATCACATCACTTATCTTCCTTAGGTTCAATCATAATACTTGGCACAGAAATGCCCTCAATAAATGTGTATTAAATGCATTCAGGAAGGAAAGAATGAGAAAGAAAAGAGCTTAAAATCAATAGTGATTTTTTGTTATCTTTAGCTAAATTATTAATCTGGAAAACTGTCTTATTCATGGTGCTTAGATCCCTAAGATTACTCATTCATTACATACTTATTGAGTACTACTACATAAAAGATGTCAATAAACCAGACACTTTGATCTTACTACCTTATGATGCAGGTGGTAGAATCAGACACTGAGCATCTCAGCTCACAATTTAATATTTTATTATAATTATAAAATGTGCTCCGAAGGTTGAGTCAAAGTGCTAGGAAATCTGTATAAGGGGGATATGACCAGGTTTAGAAAATTAGAGAGTTTCTCTATGAAAAAATAAATAAATAACACAAAGTAAGATGAAGCAGCATTTGCAGCCACAGAGATCTTTCTTAAATGTGATTGGATTATGTCGTTCTCTTAGAATTAAATCCACATTATTTATTTATTTATTTTTGAGACAAGGTTTCATTCTGTCACCCAAGCTGGAATACAGTGGCACAATCATAGTTCGCTGCATCCTTGACCTCCCAAGCTCAAGCAATCCACCCATGTTAGCCTCTTGAGTAGCTAGTTAGGACTACAGGCATGTGTCACCATGCCTCTGAGTGTGTGTGTGGGGGGGGGGAGGGGGAGATGGGGTCTCACTATGTTGCCCGGCCTGGTCTTGAACTCCTGGCCTCAAGTGATCCTCTTGCCTTGGCCTCCCAAAGTACTGTGATTACAGGTATGAGTCACCACACCCTGCCTTAAAATCCACATTCCTTAATGGAGACTCTTTTAATTCTATCTTACACTACTTCTCCCTCAAAAACCATGCCACTAGCATATTAAACAATATTTCAATTTTTTAAGTTATTATGTTCTCTCTCTTGCTTATGGACTTGTGAATATGTCTACAGAAGGTCAGGTAGTGGCTCATGCCTGGAATCCCAACATTTTGGAAGGCCAAGGCAGGAAGATAACTTGAGTTCAGAAGTTGAAAACCAGCCTGTGCAACATAGTGAGACCTCATCACTATAAATTATTTTAAAAAAAATTAGCTGGGCATGGTGGCACACACCTGTAGTCCTAGCTACTTGGAAGGCTGAGGCAAGAAGACTGCTTAAACCCAGAAGTTCAAGATTAGGATGATCTATGATTGTGACACTCTACTCCAGCCTAGACAACAGAGTGAACCCCTTTTTCAAAACAAAAATAAAATAAAACATCTGTGCCTTTCCACTTTTTGCCTAAATCCTACCTTTCCTTTAGGTCCCCAACTAGATGCTAATTCTCCTAAGAAAGCTTTCTTAAACTCTGTGTTTGAGATAAGCACCTCCTTTATTATTTCACAGTCTCAGTATTTTTCACAGCACTGCATTTATCTCACAATATTGAAATCTCCTATTTTATTTTCAATATCTCCTGCTAGGGTATAAATCTCATGATGATATACTTGTTGTTTCACTATTGATTGGCAATTAGTTCCTGACTTACTTAGAATGTTCACCCCAGTTATTTTATTCACTTCAACATGACAGGACTCTCTATGGAGGCTACTGAAATTCAGACCACATTTACAGCATTACAAAGGGGTTATATTATATTTATATTTATTTATTGACCATTTGAACAGGATTATAAATGTAGAGTTTAGTCAAGAAAAAAAGAGAAGATTTATGCAACTGACATGGCAAATTTAAAAAGAACAGAAACTTTGAAAAGTGAATCTTGTCTTTTTTCTCATTAAGTGTACTTCATTTATTTATGAGTTTTGGGAGATGCTACTAAATAGCTTAAAGTCCATAATAAAATAATAACTAAGTACTAAAGGTTGAGTTAAAAACATGAAATACACCTATATCTTTTCTAAAAATTGACATATTTTACTAAATATTAAAAACATTTGAAGTTAAAAGTACCAATGCAAACACAAGATGCATAGAAAAGATGCAGTATCAATGTAAATAATAACACTAAGGCAATTATAAAATAATAACAGGAGAGAAATATCAAAATGAAGTTTTTTTCCTTGTAATCATCAATACGAAAAAGTCTAGAAATAGCTGCAAGACACCAGAAGAAATCCTAGTTTTCAAGTTTTCTATAATCATAATGAACAGATAACCAGAATAGTCAAAAGAAATAAAAATGAACATTCTTTTCAGTGGGGTATATAATAAATGACACCTTTAACAGCCCCTTGAACATAATAAATACACAATAAATATTAATAAATAAATAAATGACTACTCTTAAAATAGATTGAAGGAAATAATTTACTTGTGTTTAAGTAAAATCTTCAAGAAAGTGCTAAACACATCTTAAAAAGTGATATAATAGAAACCAAAGACATGCCCATTGTTTATGTTTTTTTAATTTCTGCAGATCCTTTCATTATGACGTTCCACGTTCCATAATAGTTTATCAGGAGAGAAGGACAAGTGGTTGAAGTCCTCTTTTATAAATGTCAATTTAGGGCCTCTACTTTTGTCCATTAATATCTCCTTAGAACCCAATTCCCTTCTCCATTATTCTCCATTCCCACTGAAATTCCAGAGATCATGTATCTGGAAATCAGCGTTTTGCAAACCTAAACCCAATAATCATATCCTTACAGAAACCTGTGTCCTCTCTTCATCCTTCCCCTCTACCCTTGGTCTGGTTTCTCCTATACCTCTAGTGACCAAATTCTGCACTACTGTCCCAAACTCTAGGCTTAACTTTCTAGAGAAAAGGTGACCTTAAAAACTCTACCTCTTAACCCAATGGCTGTTCTAAGCCACCTACTATGGAATTCTGCTGCTGCTATGTAGTTCCATTGACCACAATGAGCAACAAAGAAAAATATGACAAAGAACAAATGATGTGGTTGAAAATTGTGGACAAAGGTGCAGAGATACAAAGATATTCTAAATAATATACAACAGAGCACAAGGGTACATGACATGTCAGGATGTCTGAATCTGCCGTATCTGTAACACGATGAGTTCACTTGTTGGAAGAGTGTTCAAGATGCTCAACTGGTAAATAAGTGACACAAGAGGATCTTGACGCATTGCAGAGTAGGTGTTAGAGCATGAAGAATAGGGTTCCAAGAGCAAAGAAGCTGAGAACCAGGGAAGACAAAAGCCTGAACTCGGGGGAACTTACCCAAGATGGCTGACACTTGACCCACTTCACATACAGAGTTGGTCTCAGAACAGAGTGGAAATCTGAGACTGCAGGATCTGCAGAAAGAAAAGTAAAAACAAAGAGAGAGAGAGAGAGAGAGAGAAAGTAGGGGGAATGGAAGTTACCTTGTCTCCTACTTCTCTCTCTTGCAATCTGCTTAGCAATTTATTGATAAAAGAATATGGATAATTCAGTTTTTTAAAACAGGAAAAGCAAAATAACATATTTAGTAATTTACTAGGTTTCTCACTGATTTCTCAATATTATCTGTACTCAGCAGACTTACATTCAGATTTAATAGGTTTAACATAATTTTTGGAGAAAAAGTTGCCATAGTTTTGAGATTTGACATACAAATCCATATACATGAGTACACAGGAGCACATGCACATACATATACCCGCATTGTTTATGTATGTACTTACAATGTTATTTCCATTTAAAAATCTTAAATTATGAGATTCTGCAAAGTGTAGGTAATCTATGATAAAATTCATTATTCTTATAGCCAACAAGTTTACTATAGTTAAAAGATCTACAAATGGTATATTAACACCGATTTCTCTTATACCTTCAGATATTGTCACTCTTGGTGATTCCTAAAATAGTTTTAAAAAAAACCCTAATGAGAATAATTAATAGTCTCCATAAGTTTCAATCTTTTTCAAGTTACAAGCTTTTCCACAAGTGACAAAACACGAGATATTTCAGTTCAGAAACATTTATTATTCTAGAATCCAGTGTTATAGAATTGTGAGATACTTAATTTGGTCCAGATAAGATTTATAATTTTAGCTTAATTTCATATCGATTGTCTTTGCATAAACACATAATATTCCACATGATTTTTAAAAATCTATAATCAGAGGAATTCAGAAGAATTCAGGATGCCAGATGATTAAGCCAAGTGCCATGGAGTGAAAATTTCCATAATAAGACTAATAATTCTGAATATTAAAATTATAAGAATAAAAAAGTAACATTTTATATTGTATTAAAAAGAATTTTAAAACAAAATCTATAATTTCAGACCTTTTTTATAGAGAAGAAAGAACTTAAGAACTTGGTTTTTAATAGAATGAAGTCATCACAAAATATCTATAATTTGATGAAATTCTAATTGCAGTAGCAGAAGTATATCCACTGAAGAATGCACTTTGAATTCTAAAGTCATTTTTCTTTGTTCTCTTAGAAATTTTAAATAACTAGGCAATTAACATTTTAAAGCACACGTAACATGTACTCCTTTCGCATTCCTTTGGCAAAAGTCTCATAAATAGTTAATACTAGAATAGAGCACATGGCTACCATTGTTGGTTTTATGGTTTCAGGAATGTATTTGCTTTTCAGTACATACAATGGGTATCAGCATAAACAAGGGTACTAGCTTCAAGGTCCTTTATCAGAGTTGTCCATTTACAATTTTAATTTGACAGGTGAAATATAGTTTTAATTTATTTGATAGCTAATTTTCTTATTTACCAGAAGCTCATGCATATCATCATCCTGTACATCAAATTTAGAAATATTACCATTGTTAAAATTGTGACAAGTATCTATACATATCTGCTGTACCTTTTGAACAATATTTTTCAAAGAGAAGTCCATAGACTACCTAAATCAAAAGAATTCATTGTTATTAATGCAGTCTCCTTGAGAATTTTCAACAAAATGAACTTCAGCAAAAACGTTTATTGCAAAGAGTTTTCTAAACTATTTCTCTAAAATTGTTTTAAAAAATTATTAAAGTGCTATGAAGCTATGATGATAATTTGGGGTAAAAACCTCTTAATGAGCATTTTTAAAGTTTATAAGTAACAAAAACTCAACTGTCCCATAAAAATACAAATAGTCTTCTGACATTTAAACTAATATCAACTATCCCACTCCTCATTTTGTTTAACATAAAAATTACACATTTTAAGGGTGATTTTCCAAAAAAACATAACATATGAACCCTGATCTGTAGACAAAATCGCACATAAGAATTCAAATTACTTCCCAGAGCAGGGCAAGGACAATGACACCTCTTTCTCCTCAACTCCTACAACTCTTGCCTGTGCCTCTCTGCACCAGCCATTCTGGCTTCCATGTTTTGGTTGCGTACTTGCCATTCATCCGAGCTTGAAGGGCTTTGTACTAGGTTACACCTCTCCTGAGAACACTCTTCTGCAGATACCCAGATGGCTCAGAATCCATTTTCTTTAGAAGTTTGCTCAAATATTACTTTATCACGTAGACTCCCTCTACTCTGGCACCACTTCAACATAAGTCTGTCACTTTTATATCAGTATTTTATTTATTTGTTTCTTCTTAGTCCTTATCGACATATTACATTATAGTAGTTCATATACGTAATTATTTTCTTGCTCACTCTGCTAAAGTGTGAGCACCACAGAGGCAGACTTTTGTATTGTCTATTCACTTTGGAGTCTTCAATGCTTAAAAATATATCCGGCACACTGTAAATACTCAATATATGCTTGTTGAATAAATTAATACAATTTGTAGCTGGAATTCTGAAGAATCCAATGCTGTATGACCTCCAGGAGATCTTGTCAATCAGAGATCCTGGTAGGAAATTAAAAGGAAGAGGAGAAAAGACATTTTTCCCCTCTTCTGCTTCCGGCTCTGGCAACAGAAACAGAGCTAGTTCAGCAGACTCGGCAGCACAGTGCTTACTGGCTCTGGCTCCAGCAATAGGCAATGCAGTAGTAACAACTGAAATGTGGGTTCCATCAATAGCCTAGATGAGCCTAGGAAGTTCAGTCAGCCTATGGGTTCCAAGGTTCCTGCAGCATCAGGAGGTGTGTGACTCAAGGGTTACTGAAAAATGGTAAGTCAGTAATTTGAAGACCAGAAGTGGCCACAGCAGCATGCCATCATGGGGCTCTGGGTCACTGTTTTCCCTTTTGCCCCTCCAGCCAAGGAAGTAATAGTAGTTTCCAGCGGTGATAATTATATATATTCTCTCCCCCTTTTACTCCTGTATCATTCTAATACTTTGGAAAAAATTCATGTTTTAAATACCTTCTCTTTGAATTAACTAGGATGTTTCTGTTGTCCTGACTAGATAAGACTGATGATACATTGCTTTACAATTAATTTTCTGCCAAATATCTGCTCTTTTTAACAAGTGTACCTGCTCTTCATAATACAGCAATTTCATAAGATGTTAAATAATGCCAAGCAGTATCCATCGTCCTCGTCCTTTCCATGGCCTTGTCTCACCTTTCCGTTATCTTTCTTATTAGCAACATAATAGGCTGACACTGCACATTAGTAGTAAGTTTTGTGAAATTGGCATAATTACCCCCATCCTCTGCAGTAAGCCAGAATTATATCTTTAAGTTCCTGTGATTTATTTGTAAGCACAATAGTTAAAAAGTACTTTCAGGAAAATATTTAACCTTTCCATTGGTACTATACATCTCACATATTTAATAGATGTTTGACAGAATTGTCACATTAATGCATAACAACAATCATATCCAAATAGTTGATAATAACATCATTTCTGTGACTTGATTGAAGAAGAGTAGTGGCAACCTGAAAAATCTTAAGAAACATAATTATACTTGCAGGGTCTTACACAGAAAATGAAGCTGGGATCCTCTTTGTTTTCCGTGGCAACAGTAATTTTGTTACACATCCCTCTTTCCTTTTTTTACCTAACGACCAACACACCATTCTCAGCCTTTTGACAACAAAGAAGACTGCTGTTCCTTCATTTTGAATGTTATACATTATGTAATTTTATTTTTCATCCTATCTGTTATGACAAGTAAGATTTTAATAATTCTGTCCATTTCTGAAAGTTCAAACATTTTCTAAAGAATATCAACTAAAAAAAAAAAATCTTTTCCCAGATTTTCCAGTCTTTTCTCAATCCAATCCTGAATCCAATAAGTCATAGATTACCACAGTATAACCAGTTGGAAGGCATTGACAAAATGTATTTCTATGATTGTATGTATATTATACACACATGTATAGTCCCAAACATTTTGTAGATATGGTTGTTACAAAAATAAGGTTATTTTATACTTATAGTTCAAAATATATTTTTTTTCATTTATCCATGTTAATTTAAGGTACCCATGGCACAGAGCTTCAAAATCTCTTGGTTAATGAGAGTCTCATAAATTGATAAAAACCTACTGTATATTACTGAAGGCCCCATTCTCCATGAGTTTTACTCTCTATTAACAGGTTGCCCCCAAAGATGAAATGTCATAATTTATGTAACAGAAATGATATTAGCTCTTTTCTATTCCCAGGAAAATGTGTAGCTAGAACCAACACTGATCACCACTTCCTATCTAGCCATGAAATCAAGTTTAGTTTCAATATGTGGCTTGTTAGATTAATGTATTTTAGGTCAAAGATTCAGAATGAGGAAATCCATGGATATTCCAGTTGTTTCCATTTTTCATACAAAACACCGCAGATTTTGCATAATAACTACAAGACTCAGTAACGATGCCATTAATCATTTGTTCTTTCAAATGTTTCCTCCTGTCCTCTTCCTCATAACAAGCAATTCTTTGAAATCAGTCTTTGAAGGGCCATGACTGACAGAGATGAATAGGGTGCTTAATCGCATTGGCACATGCCAGAATCTATTTCTGTGGCAAAAACACTGCCTGTAAATCTTCTTATTCAGTAACATTCTGTAGATAATAAGGGATTTCCAAAATCAAACATCACTTTCCATGCTTGCTGTCACAGCCATATTTTCTGTTCCTCAAAAGCTCCCTCTGTTTCCTTTAGTATTTCCTCTAGAGTTGGCCCTCTCTATCCATGGGTGTCAGAGTGTTTTCAATGATATTCTGATGATTTTCAGTACCACTTAATTTTATTTTCAGTAATCCATGCAATTGGGAAAAAAGATATGTATGCAAGAATAATGTTTAATTCATTATATGTGAATTTTAAATTAAAGACAGTAGCTTTTACATTTTCTTTCAAATTACATATGTAGTTTCTTCCCCCTGTGGGATTTCACAAAACAGATAACACCATTTTGCATAGTCATCCCACTGCATTAGTACCTTTCTTCTCATTAGTTAAATTGCTATGAAACATTAACCATGACTAAGAGAAGTCATGTCTGATTATTACTTTATTCTGTGATGAAGCATGTGAGAGAAACAATTATTCAAATTAGCAATAAAAAGATCAGTAGGCTTATAAATAGCTAGTAGGCTCAAGTGTCCACTTTACATCTATTGTCCCAAGGTAATTACTAATAATTCCCATTTCAACCTTAAAAGGAAACAGCCTGGATAATATTTTACTTTCCCATGATTCATAGTATAGAATAAATCAAAGCCTCCCAGTAGGGAGTTTCTGTAAAATCACCAGAAATTCATAGAAAATCATTACATTTTTTCATCACTTCACAAACTTTCCAAGACCTATATAAGGGCTGTTAGAGGTCACATCTAAAGTGTGAACTAAGATTATTTCCTGAAGTTGGAAAAAAAAAAGTGTACAGATTTCCAAAATCCCTGTGTTTTTATTCTTCTCTGTATTACATTTAATAGCATGTCCTCAGATTTCACTAAAGACAGCACCCACCATGCAACAGGACTACTGCTTAAAATGAAATACTAAAAAAACAGAAGACAAAACAGTTAATTGTTTTACCAATATACAATTATTACATATTCTTTACTAATGCTATGTGTTTAACTCTCCTAAGTTTCCAAATACTTCTTGATGAGAATGAGTTTATTCAGATGTCAGGTGTCAACCTTGAAGAAAGAGACACACACTGATCAAAATTAATGACTTCATATTGAATTAGTCTACATATTTGATTGTCACATGGCTCTGTTATAAATCATAAGTAGAAATTTTATATAATTATAAAAATTAATATGCTGACCTGCAGTAGTGTTTCCCAAAACTTCATTTCCCCCTAAAACTGGTAAAAATAATGACCTTATTTTGAAATAAAGTGTTTGCACATGTAATTAAGATAATAATGAATTAGGGTACTCCCCAAGTCCAATGACTGATGTCCTTATAAGAAGGCTGTGTGAAGACACAGATACACACAGGGGCAAGATGGACATGTAAACATGGACAGAATGTAGAGTGATGCACCTATAAACCAAGGGAGGCCAAGGATTACAGGCAAACATTAGAAGCTTCAAAGGGGCAAGAAACAATTCTTTCCTAAATCTTCAAAGGGAGCTTCGTCTTGCCAATACCTTCGTTTCAGACTCCCGGCCTCTAGAAGTGTGAAGCAATAAATTCCTGTTATTTTAAGCCAATCAGTCTGTGATTATTTGTCACAACAGCCCTAGGATACTAATACATAACAAAATACATATGATATATAATAATTCCTCATTGGGTTATACTTTTAACTAGTCATAATGGGTTACTGAAATTATCTACAAATTACATTTCTTGCATATATACACAAAGATGTATTAATCATACATATTATTTAAGTAATTTATTAATGGGTAAGCACCGAGAATAAAAGAATCTTTTACAATTTTGAATGATAACTCTGACTCCCAGATCAGACGAGCGGTAGCTGGAATGAAGGAATGAGGGCAGGAAGGTAGTGCTGAGGTCGTAAAACTATCCTCCTCCATTGTTTATGCTAAGACATATTTCTTCTATTCGCTATGTTTTCCCCATTTCAATGAAAATCTAATTCTGATCCGTAGCATGGTTCCTCAAAACAATATTTAAGTCACACTACAAATACTAGAAAGTAATATAGGCAGAGTTCACTGCTTTAATATTTTTCAAATAGTTTGGATAATGAGACAACATATGCAAACGCTGCCCTTCATTTCTAGACATTGTCTCAGTTAAGGGTTAACTTTCAACTATGCATCACAGTTTTAATAGGTGTTTTCCTTGTTCAGTAATATTTGTAACAAAAGAGACAACTGCAACAACATTGATTTCTTAAAACCAAAGCAAACACTATAAAATCAATATTTTCTTGTTTCATTCTCAGGTTTTAAAATCTTTTGTTTTAAGATTTAAAGTTATGCAATAAGGGATAAAATATTTTGCCTTGATAACTCTCTGGCACTAAACAGCAGCGTTAGTCAGTTCACCAATGAGGACTACTTCATTCCCTTACACTTTCCATAATCAAAGGAAGAAATTGCCAAATTCATATATCCTGATAGGCCAAGATGTGCTGAAAATGTCTGTTACATCATTCACATTGTCAATCAACATTCTCACAGATATTTATGAATTCTGCAATGCATCTAGAAAAAAAATTTTACATAAAGAAAGTCACTAAATTGCCCTTTAATTTTAGTTAGCACCTCTCCCTCTTTATTTTGCTGTTCTCTCTATATATGTAGCTGCATTTGACTTTCTGTTTATACTTGTTAACATCTGCTCCGGGACAAATGACACATTTAGTTTTATACAGAAGGAAGAGGTGCAAAAGAGCATATTTTGAGGACATTTTGATGCAGACTGCATTTCTAAACAGAGAGTGAGTCTCTGAACAGACGACTCAGCCTAGGAATGAGAATACAGAAAGATACATTTATGATTCAATAATATCCTCTCTTCTTCCTAAATGTAAACCTGAAAAGCCAGAAGAAAAGTATAGCTTGCTTCCTGACTTTATCCAGTATGGTCAGGTGCTAGCACCTACCAAGATCTGCTTGCAAATAAATAAGAAAATAGGTTATACTTGTCATAAGAAGAAATTTGGTTTGCTAATAGACACATGGCAAGATCACTATATAGCATAAGGAACCTTGATAAACAGTATGTGTATGTATGTGTATACATATACACAGATAGATAGATATATATGTGCATATGTGTCTACCTCAAGAGAGCTATAAAACACATAAAATGAAAAGATAATTAGAATGAAATTCCAATTGAGGTTTGTAAAAACACTTTGTTAAAAGATGCATTAGCATTTATAGAGTCCTTAACAGGAAATTACAATAAAATATATTTCTAAAGATCATACTATTTTTATTACAGTAATGCTAAACTATATTTTCATAATAATTTTTCCTGAAATACTATAATAATGTTTAGGAAAATAGCTGTTTTAATTTTGTGGTAACTTTTTTAAGGACTAAGGGCAGAAGTTTCTAAAAATTTAAACAGATGGCTTACACTATTCAACTTGAATGGATAAACAACAAAATTGCAAAATGTAACAGGCATATAAAAGGCTCTCTATCCAACAGGTTAAGTGAAGAGTCTTGCTTTTTGTTATGTTGAATTTCCCATTAAGGTGATGTCGTAATTCCTTGCTTTGATGGCCCCTCTTTCCCAAGATAGGAAAATGATAAAAAGTAGTAGAATTCAAAAATCAAAATTACCTAGCCAGGATAAAAACAACAAAAGAACTCCTTAGAAGAAAAGCAACACCAATGCAATGTGATGGAGACCTGATGCCACAGGCTTGCTGAGACTTGTAGCTGGTAGTTTTAACTCTTACAGCAGGGCAAAGAACTAAAAATCATTAAAGTGAGACTAAAGACAGGGACCAGGCTTACTGCTTGAATCCAGACTTTTTACACCATTTCACTGCCCACTTTAACAGGAAAAATGAAGCTAAAAAACAAGCAAACAAAGAAGGGTGCTGTGCAGTCTGCAAACTTAGTTTGGCAATAAGGAATCAAACAGGCTGAAGAAATCCAGGTGAGGGAAGTAAGCAGATAAAACCAACATCAGAAACAGAAAGTAAGCATAAATGAAAATAACATTCCTATGTAGTCTAAAAGGATTCACAAGTGTATTTAAGATGTTAGTGATATAAATGAAAGGAAAACCTCATTTATAAAAAGAATAAAAATAAAGGTAGGGGAACAGAGTGAAATGAGGCAAAAAGGAGAGGATAGCAAAAAATAATAGAAATGTATATATACTATCATGCATTGCTTAACAACGGGGATACGTTCATTGAAAGGTGATTTCATCATTATGCAAACATCATAGAGTATACTTACACAAACCTGGATGGTAAAGCCTACTTCACACATACGTTACATGGTACAGCTTATTGCATCTAGGCTACAAATAGGTACACGGTCTTACTGTAAGATAAGATCATAATGAATTAGGTGACTCCTCAAATTCAGTGATTGGTGTCCCTAAAAGAAGGCTGTGTGAAGACACAGATATACACAGAGGAAAGATGGACATGTAGAGATGGCAGATCGAAGTAGAGATAAACCAAGGGATGCCCAGGATTACAGGCAAACAGTAGAAGCTTTAATACTTTAGGCTATTGTAACACAATGGTAAATATTTTTGTACCTAAACATAGAAATTGTACAACAACAACAACAACAAAAAACAGTAGAAAAGATAAAAAATGGGACACCTGTATAGGTCACTTACCATGAAGGGAGCTTGCATAGCTGGAGGTTGCTCTGAGTGAATCAGTGACTGAGTGGTGAGTGAATGTGAAGGCCTAGGACATTCCTGTAAGGTACTGTAGACTTTATAACTTTGTACACTTAGGCTACACTAAATTTATTTTAATTTTTTTCTTCCTTCAATAATAAATTAACTTTAGCTCACTGTAATGTTTTTAATTTACAAACTTTTAATTTTTAAACTGTTGGCTCTTTTATAAAAATACTAGTTAAAAACACAAACATGGTACAGCTGTTCAAAAATACTTCTTTCTTTACATCTTTATTCTAAAACCTTCATTTTTCTTTTACTTTTTAATTTTTTGTGAAGAACTAAGAAAAAACACAAGATTAGCTTAGGTCTGCACAGAATCAGGATCATCAATACCACTGTCTTCCACCTCGTTATCCTGTTACACTGAAAGGTCTTCGAGGGCAAAAGCAGGCATGAAGTTGACATTTCATATATTTCATACCAATGACTTCTGGAATACTTTCTGAAGAACCTGCCTGAGGCTCTTCCAGAGAAGGTGTCGCACTTTTCAGAAATTTTCCATGGTGGTTTACTTGGTTTGTTTCTTCTATTCATCGTAGATTTGCTTGTAGGTAGATAATACACCATGAACATTCTTCTCTATTAATGAAAACCTTTTGGTGTTGGGGTCCATGTTTTCAAATTTTTAGGAAGCTTGTTGAGGTTTGCAAAAGCTTCTACTAAACACTTGTGAATTTTCTGGGGGTTCTTCTTTTTATTTTCCTGCACTTTCCTTTACTTTTGTTTCTTATTCATCTATGCATTCCTATTCCGCTCATCCTTAAGCAATTTCTCAGGAACCACCTATAAGAGGTCCCCAGTGTCATCCTCATCCACGTCCACATTAAAGTTGTTTGCCATCTCAACCACAACCTTGTTGATTTTTGCATCATCTACATTCTTAGTATGTCTTTTGAAATCACGGACACATTCTTGAGTGTCTTCCTCCCTATGCCATTCATACGTGGTTGTAGCACAGCATGGACAAAGATTCTCCTCAAATTGCAGGCCTTAAAAGCTGCTATAATCCATGATCCATTGGTTGGTTCAAAAAGTTGTTTGGAGAGAGACACTTGATTTTGTTATTGAAATGAAGATCACCAATAAAAGGAGGATATGCTGGAGCATTATCAATAATAAGCACAAAATTTAAAAGTATGTTATTCCTCAAACAGTACCTCTCCATTTCGCTGGCATAGCAGCAACTCAGAAGGGCATCTTGAAAGAGAAGATGGGTCATCCATGACTTCTTATTGTTCCTGTAACACTCTGGCAGTGTGTTCTTACTGACACACTTGAAGACCCTGAGGTGTTTTCTGTGCCAGATCACAAATGAATTCAATTTGTAGCCTATAACATTGCCCATAAGCAAGACTGTTGTTCTGTCTTTAAAAGCCTTGAAACTTAGCATCGACTTGACCTCATTTTGGATGAAAGTCCTTCCATCTATTTCCAGAATAGAGAGGTTTCATCCATATTTGAGATTTTCTATGACAAGTAATTTTCCTCCACAATCTGCTTCATCTAGAGTTTCTAAAAATTCTTCAGCTGTCTTCACATCAGCATTCACAGACTTACCACTCACTTTTACATCATGCAATGAATAACAATTCTTGAATCATTTAAACAACCCAAAGCTAGCAGTAAATTGAGCATCACAGACGGGTCAAGCCTTTGCTTTCAACATAGCAAACAACCTTCTTGCTTTAGTCATAACTGTTATGGTGCTGAGAAGGCTAGACTTCTGTGTCTGATCTGCATGCTAGATCACTGCAAGTTTCTCCATATCTGATACAGGCCCTTCTCCAATTTTTGTTAGGTTTGTTGCTTTCAATGAGCAGATACTTTAACAAAAACCAAACACCACATGTCCTCACTCATAGGTGGGAATTGAACAATGAGATCACTTGGACACAGGAAGGGGAACATCACACACCAGGGCCTGTTGTGGGGTGGGGGGAGAGGGGAGGGATAGCATTAGGAGATATACCTAACTTAAATGATGAGTTAATGGGTGCAGCACACCAACATGGCACATGTATACATACGTAACAAACCTACACGTTGTGCACATGTACCCTAGAACTTAAAGTATAAAAAAAAAAACAATTCCTATCACTTTGTTCTTGTCATTCAAGACCATAGCTATGGTGGAATGAGACAGGCCTGACTGGTGGGCAATAATCATCATTAATTTCTCACCTAAACCATCCTTAATCACTTTCAATTTTGTTTCCAGGTTGGTCATTTCACATGTCCTCTTACTGAGAATATTATCTTTGGATTTTGTATGGTTAGGGGTCATAATGAAAAAACAACACAAAATTAAATCGATACAAGAGAAAATGATGTAATCAAGAGACACAATAAACATGAGATGCAAGGCATCTGCCCACATAACATGATACACTGTTTTACAGTAAACTTTTTTATAAGTAGAAATACTGATGAAAAATAATGATGAAAAATAAACCAGTAATACAGTCATTTATAATGTTCAAGTATTATGTACTGTACATAATATGTGCTATACTTTTACATGACTAGCAGCGCAGTACATTTGTTTACAGCAGCATCCCCACAAATTCAGGAGTGATGCACTGTGCTATGACGTTATGATAGCTACAACATCACAGGCAAGAGGAATTTTTCAGCTTGATTATAATCTTATAGGACCACCATCACATACATGTGGTTTTGTGGCACATGACTTACAAACACACATACATACGAACACACACATATATATAAGTTGGAATCAGCCCAGGCTAAACACTAGACTAGATAAAAAGTGATTAATAAACTGGAATATACATTGACATATGTTACTGATAATTTATCCTGGTTTACCTACAAGAAACAAAATAATTAAAAATTATGAAAGACTTGTTAAGAAATTCAGGGAACAGGGTGAAAGGTTTCAAACTTTATCTCATCCCATGAGAGACTGGAATACATGAGCAGAAAATATTTATGACTTTTCTTGAAGAGAAAAAAAGCAACCACCAAGAAAACCTCATGAGTTCTAAAATTATTTTATTTATTTATTTTTAAATTTTTTTTATTATACTTTAAGTTCTAGGGCACATGTGCACAATGTGCAGGTTTGTTACATATGTATACATGTGCCATGTTGGTGTGCTGCACCCACTAACTCGTCATTTACATTAGGTATATCTCCTAATGCTATCCCTCCCCCCTTCCCCCACCCCACAACAGGCCCTGGTGTGTGATGTTCCCCTTCCTGTGTCCAAGTGTTCTCACTGCTCAATTCCCACCTATGAGGGAGAACATGCGGTGTTTGGTTTCCTGTTTTTGCAATAGTTTGCTGAGAATGATCCATGTCCCTACAAAGGACAGCTGCATCCATGTCCCTACAAAGGACATGAACTCATCCTTTTTAATGGCTGCATAGTATTCTATGGTGCATATGTGCCACATTTTCTTAATCCAGTCTGTCATTG
>NW_012121043.1:10450948-10460090 GCF_000951035.1 Colobus angolensis palliatus | reverse complement strand
CTTGAATTAATTTTTGTGTAAGGAAGGGATCCAGTTTCACCTTTCTACGTACAGTTAGCCAGTTTTCCCAGCACCATTTATTAAATAGGTAATCCTTTCCCCATTTCTTGTTTTTGTCGAGTTTGTCAAAGATCAGATGGTTGTAGATGTGTGGTACTATTTCTGAGGGCTCTGTTCTGTTCCATTGGTCTATATTTCTGTTACGGTACCAGTACCATGCTGTTTTGGTTACTGTAGCCTTGTAGTAAAGTTTGAAGTCAGGTAGCGTGATGCCTCCAGCTTTGTTCTTTGGGCTTAAGATTGTCTTGGCAATGTGGGCTCTTTTTTGGTTCCATATGAACTTTAAAGTAGTTTTTTCCAATTCTGTGAAGAAAGTCATTGGTAGCTTGATGGAGATGGCATTGAATCTATAAATTATCTTGGGCAATATGGCCATTTTCATGATATTGATTTTTCCCATCCATGAGCATGGAATGTTCTTCCATTTGTTTGTGTCTTCTTTTATTTTGTTGAGCAGTGGTTTGTAGTTCTCCTTGAGGAGGTCCTTCACATCCCTTATAAGTTGGATTCCTAGGTATTTATTCTCTTTGAAGAAATTGTGAATGGGAGTTCACTCATGATTTGGCTTTCTGTTTGTCTGTTATTGGTGTATAAGAATGCTTGTGATTTTTGCTCACTGATTTTGTATCCTGAGACTTTGCTAAAGTTGCTTATCAGCTTAAGGAGATTTTGGGCTGAGACGATGGGGTTTTCTAAATGTACAATCATGTCTTCTGCAAACAGGGACAATTTGACTTCCTCTTTTCCTAATTGAATACCCTTTCTTTCTTTCTTTCTCCTGCCTGACTGACCTGGCCACAACTTCCAACACTATGTTGAATAGAAGTGATGAGAGAGGGAATCCCTGTAAAATTAAAAGTAGATTCTGAGATTTGGGGAGTCATTACATAGACAATAATACTCACCAATTATTCCTTGAATTTCCCTCCATATCTGACTCCCAGTGATATCACTAGTTCTGGTCAATGCAACAATAAAAAGTGATCTTTTGGCCACGTGCAGTGATTCACATCAGTAATCCCAGCACTTTGGGGGCTGAGGCAGGTGGATCACTTGAAGTCATGAGTTTGAAACTAGCATGGCCAACATGGTGAAACCCTATCTCTACAAAAAGTACAAAACAATTATACAGGAGTCGTGGTGGACACCTGTAGTCCCAGCTACTCGGGAGGCTGAGGCAGGAGGATAACTTGAACCCAGGAGGCAGAGGTTGCAGTGAGCCGAGATCATACCACTGTACTCCAGCCTGGGCGACAGAGCAAGACTCTGTCTCAAAACAAAGAAACAAACAAAAAAACAAATAATGTTTCATCTTTGGGCACAAGCACAGAGAGATGTGTGTGTATTCTCTGTCTCCTATGATGTGGTATCTCTCTATATGAAGTCAATGGCTGTAGTTTCTCAAGTCAAACATGAAACTGACCAAAGCCTACCAAGCTTTGAAGAAAATATTTTCAAATCTATCATATATCTGCAATAAGTAAGTCTTTCCAACTCTAAAGCTGTCTATAGGCAATGTAACCTGTTCAACTCACAAGAGTAACTCTCCAAGGACCATTTCAGCTGTGGTTATGGATGAGAAAAACAATGTTTCAAGAGAATCACCAGAAGACACAGACACAATTCACAAGGGAGTTTCTTCCAGGGAACAGTACAAAGTGTATGGCTAAATGTACAGCTCAACAAATTTTTCTCAAATGGAACAGACCCATGTAGCTATCATCTATGTTAAAACAGCATATTACCAGCATTTGTTTTATTTTTATTTTATTTATTTATTTATTTTTGAGACAAAGTTTCACTCTTGTCACCCAGGCTGGAGTGCAGCAGCATGATCTTGGCTCACTGCAACCTCTGCCTCCCAGGTTCAAGCAATTCTCTTGCCTCAGCCTCCCAAGTAGCTGGGATTACAGGCGTCCGCCACCACATCCGGCTAATTTTTGTATTTTTAGTAGCAACAGGGTTTCACCATGTTGAAGGCTGGTCTCCAACTCCTGACCTCATGTGATCTGCCCATCTCAGCCTCCCAAAGTGCTTTAAACAGCATTTTAAACCTGATTTGTGGCCCCTTCCAGTTACCTCTATCACGATAGCTCTAAGATTATAGATAATTTTGCCAGTTTTGAATTTTACATACATGGAATCACACAGTATGTGCTCTTTGGTTTCCTGTTTCTTTTGTTCAACAATATTTGTGGCATTCATCTACAGTGCTGTATAAAAACAGAATTTTTTTCAGTTTTTTTGCTTTATAGTATTTTTATGTCTAGACAACCATTTACTTATATATTTTACTGCTGATTGGCAGTTATGTCCATGTTTCTTTGTAAAGATGTGTATGCATTTCTACTGTGCATATATCTAGAGGTGGGATAGCTACGTTGTAGGGAATGTTTGTGTTTGTTTCTTTCTTTGAGATCGAGTCTCTTTCACTCTGTTGCCCAGGCTGGAGTGCAGTGACGCAAGTTCTCAGCTCACCGCAACCTCCACATCCCAGGAATAAGCAATTCTCCTGCCTCAACCTCTCAAGTAGCTAGGATTACAGGCATGTGCTACCATGCCTGTCTGATTTTTTTGTATTTTTAGTAGAGACAGGGTTTCACCATGTTGGCCAGGCTGGCCTTACACTCCTGACCTCAAGTGATCCACCTGCCTTGATGTCCCAAAGTGCTGGGATTACAGGCATGAGCCACCACATCTGACTGGGAATGTGTGTATGAAGATTTAATAGGTATTGCCAAATAGTTTCCCAAAGTAGTTATACCAATTTTCACACTCACTAGTGGTGTATGAGAGCTCTACTTGCTCCATATCCACTTTGAAAATTAATATTTTCTTTTGTTTTCAGTTTAGCCATTTTTTATGTGCATATCGAAAATTCATTGTTCTGAATATTATTCCAATATACTTGTGATAACAATTTTTGAACCAAAAAAAGAATAAAGAATTTTATAATGACAATCTTAAATGTTCCACATAAATATTATATGTACCACATAAATATTATACTATTCTACTATACATTTTTAAATCACGTATCTATCAATCCTTCTAATCTTCAAGTTTTACTTTGAATGCATTTTAAAGATGAAGCTCCTTTTCATATATCTATTGACTATTTGGCCATTCTCACTTCTCAAATACTCACATAAGACTTTGGGTCAATTTTTTCTATTGTGTCATCTTCATCTGTCTTCTTGTTGGTTTGTGGGAGTTATTTATATATTCTGAATATAAATGCTTTTTAAAATAACTGTACTGCAAATATAGTCTTCCAACCTGTTGCCTTTTGCCATTCTTTGTGGTTTCTTTTAATGAATAAAAACCTTTAGTATTAATATAGTTCAATATGTAATATTGTTTACATTTTTATGTTTTTTTTTTCTTTTAGGAGTTCCGTTTAATAAATACCATTCAAAACTCATGAAATTTTTTTAGCTTTATAATTGCATCTTTCACATTTAGAGCTCTAATTCACTTGGCGTTGACTATTATGCATAAGGTATAAGAGGTCAAGATACAATGTGGATATCCTACAGGCCCCAGATTCATTTACTGAAAAATATTTTTCTCATATTATTGCAATACCATTTTGTAAATCAGGTCACCTAAAAAATGGTGGGCCTGTTTTTACATTTTCTAGTATTTCCTACTAGTAAATTTGTCTGTCCTTGCACCAATATTGTACTGCAGTATATACTATTGCATTATAATAAGTTTTTGTATTCTGTGGTGTAAATGCCTCAGTATCCTTCTTTTTCCAGATTTCCTTGGCTATTCTTTGAATTTGCATAAAATTTTGGAAGTGACTGATACTGTTTGCCTCTGAGTCCTCATCCAAATCTCATCTTGAATTATACTCCCATCTTTCCTACATGTTGTGAGAGGGAACCTGGTGGGAGACAACTGAATCATGTGGGTGGTTCCCCCATACTGTTCTCATGGTAGTGAATAAGTCTCACAAGATCTGATGGTTTTATAAGGGGTTTCTGCTTTGGTTTTTCCCTCATTCTCTCTTGCCACCACCACGTAAGAAGTGTCTTTCACCTTCCACCATGATTGTGTGAGGCCTCCTGAGCCACATGGAACTGTGACTCCAATAAACCTCTTTTTCTTCCCAGTCTCGGATATGTCTTTATCAGCAGTGGGAAAATGGACTAATACAGTAAATTGGTACCTGTAGAGTGGGGTACTGCTGAAGAGATACCCGAAAATGTGGAAGCAACTTTGGAACCGGGTAACAGGCATAGGTTGGAACAGTTTGGAGGGTTCAGAGGATAGGAAAATGTGGGAAACTTTGGAACTTCCTAGAGACTTGTTGAAAGGCTTTGTCCAAAATGCTGATAGCAATATGGGCAATAAAGTCCAGGCTGAGGTGGTCTCAGATGGAAGTGAAGAACTTGTTGGCAACTATAGCAAAAGTGATTCTTGTTATGTTTTAGCAAAGAGACTGACTGCATTTTGCCCCTGCCGTAGAGATTTGTGGAACTTTGAACATGAGAGAGATGATTTAGGATATCTGGAGGAAGAAATTTCCAAGCAGCAAAGCATTCAATATGCGACTTGGGTGCTGTTAAAGGCATTCAGTTTTATATGGGAAGCAGAACATGAAAGTTTAAAAATTTTTTAGCCTGACAATGTGATAGAAAAGAAAATACCATTTTCTGAGGAGAAATCCAAGCCAGCTGTAGAAATTTGCATATGTAACAAGGAGCCGAATATTAATGCCCAAGACAACAGGGAAAATGTCTTCAGACTATGTCAGAGGTTTTTACAGCAGCTCCACCTATCACGGACCAGAGGCCTAGAAGAAAAAGTCCCTGTGCTGTGTGCAGCCTGTGTCCCAGCCACTCCAGGAATGGCTGAAAGATGCCAACATAGAGCTCAGGCCGTGGCTTCAGAGGATTCAAGCCTCAAGCCTTGGCAGCTTCCACGTGGTGTTGAGCCTGCCAATGCACAGAAGTCAAGAATTCGGGTTTGGCCAGCAACCCCAAGAGGACCCACAGACCCTCTGAAGGAAGCAGATTGCTCCTCCAGGACCCAGGTGACCCCGACTGTGGAAGTGGAAAAGTGAGACTCTCCTCTCCCGAACATACACCCCAACTGGTGAAGCTGAAGGTCTGTTTGCGGGAGAAGTTTCTGACTTTATCTGGAGCTGAGTCAATCTGGAGAGCCGAGCAACATACAGTGGTAGGGGAAGCAGCAGAAAGGCCCTGTGAGCTCACTGGGCCCCCGAGCAGGCGAATCCTGCCTGGCACCATAGGGATTCGATGGGAGAGGAGCTGGGGGTAAAATTTCACAGGGAGAAGGAAATCGCTGGCTGAACTTTCTAGCAATCTGAATGCAGTGAGAAGCCTCCTGGCCAGAACTTGGGGGAGGGTGCAAATCCAGTGTGCAGACTCCACAGGTGGGGGAAGAGTCAAACCCTTTTCTTTCACAGCGGGAGGTAGGTAGCCTGGGACAGGTTTTCCAGCCTACATCACTCTCTGCCTAGAAACACTGGGAACTGTTGTGGGGGCACAGTGGGAGTGAGACTGGGGGCCTTTGATTTGTGTGGGAGCTGGGTGAGGCTTGTGACTGCTGGCTTTCCCCCATTTCCCTGACAACCTGCGTGATTCAGCAGAGGCAGCCATAATCCTCCTAGGTAAACAACTCCAGGGACCTGGGAATCTCACCCCCATCCCCAATAGCAGTTGCAGCAAGACCTGCCCAAGGAGGGTCTGAGCTCAATATACCTAGCCTCACCCCCACCAGATGGTCCTTCCCTACCTACCCTGGTAGCAGAAGGCAAAGAGCATATAATCTTGGGAGTTCTAGGGCCCTGCCCACCCCTGGTTCTTCCCCATACCACCACAGCTGGTGCTCTCTGGAGAGCATAACCTCCTGGCAGGAGGACAACCAGCACAAAAATAGAGCATTAAACCACCAAAGCTAAGAACCTTCACAGAGTCCCATTGCACCTGCCTTCCACAGCCACCTCCACTGGAACAGGTACTGGTATCCACAGCTGAGAGACCTATCAGTGGTTCACATCACAGGACCCTGTACCAGCAACACCGTTATCAGCCCAAAGCTGGGTAGACTCACTGGGTGGCTAGACCCAGAAGACAGACAACAATCACTGCAGATCAGCTCGCAGGAAACCACATCCATAGAAAAGGGGGAGAGTACTACATCAAGGGAACACCCCACGGGACAAAAGAATCTGAACAACAGCCTTCAGCCCTAGACCCTCCCTCTGACAGAGCCTACCCAAGTGAGAAGGAACCAGAAAACCAACCCTAGTAATATGAAAAAAACAAGGCTCTTTGACACCCCCTCCAAAATCACACTAGTTCAGCAGCAAGGGATCTAAACCAAGAAGAAATCCCTGATTTACCAGAAAAAGAATTCAGGAGGTTAGTCATTTAGCTAATCAGAGAGGGACCACAGAAAGGCAAACCTCAATGCAATGAAATCCAAAATATGATATAAGAAGTTAAGGGAGAAATATTCAAGGAAACAGATAGCTTAAAGAAAAAACAAACAAAAATTCAGGAAACTTTGGACACACTTTTAGAAATGCAAAATGCTCTGGAAAGTCTCAGCAATAGAACTGGATGAGTAGAAGAAAAAGAAATTCAGAGCTTATAGACAAGATCATCAAACTAGTCCAATCCAACAAAGACAAAGAAAAGAGAAGAAGAAAGTATGAACAAACCCTCCAAGAAGTCTTGGATTACATTAAATGACCAAACCTAAGAATAATTGGTGTTTCCAAGGAAGAAGAGAATTCTAAAAGCTTGCAAAAATATTTGGGGAAATAATCAATGAACACTTCCCCGGCCTTGCTAGAGACATAGACATCCATATACAAGAAGCACAAAGAACACTCGGAAAATTCACTGCAAAAAGATCTTCACCTAGGCACACCATCATCAGATTATCCAAAGTTAAGATGAAGGAAAGAATCTTAAGAGCTAGGAGCTGGGCACGGTGGCTCACACCTGTAATCCCAGCACACTGGGAGGCCAAGGTGGGTGGATCACAAGGTCAGGAGATGGAGACCATCCTGGCTAACACAGTGAAACCCCATCTCTACTAAACATACAAAAAATTAGCCCAGTATGATGGCGGGCACCTATAGTCCCAGCTACTGAGGGAGGCTGATGCAGGAGAATAGTGTGAACCTGGGAGGCGAAGCTTGCAGTGAGCAGAGATCGTGCCACTGCACTTCAGCCTGGGCAAAAGAGCAAGACTCCGTCAAAAATAAATAAATAAATAAAAATTTTAAAAAAGCTACAAGACAGAAGCACCAGGAAATCTAGAAAGGAAAACCTATCAGATTTAACAGCAGATTTCTCAGCAGAAACCCGACAAGCTAGAAGGGATTGGGACTATCTTCAGCAACCTCAAACATAACAATTATCAGCCAAGAATTTTGTATCCAGCAAAAATAAGCATCATATATGAAGAAAAGATACAATCTTTTTCAAACAAACAAATGCTGAAAGAACTCACCATTAGCAAGCCAACACTGCAAGAACTGGTAAAAGGAGCTCTAAATCTTGAAACAAATCCTGAAAACACATCAAAACAGCACGTCTTTAAAGCATAAATCACACAGGACCTATAAAACAAAAATACAAATTAAAAAGCCAAAACAAATAAACAAAAAAAAAAAGTACACAGGCAACAAAGAGCATGATGAATGCAATAGATCCTCACATCTCAATATTAACAGAATGTAAATGGTCTAAACGCTCCATTTATAAGATACAGAACCACAGAACGAATAAGAACTCACCAACCAACTATCTGCTGCCTTCCAGAGACTCACCTAGCAAATAAGAACTCACAGAAACTTAAAGTATAAGGAGTGGAAAAAGGTATTTCATACAAATGGACACCAGAAGTGAACAAGGGTAGGTATTTTTGTATCAGACAAAACAAATTTTAAAGCAACAGTAGTTAAAAGAGGCAAAGAGGGACCTTATATAATGGTAAAAGGCCTTGTCCAACAGGTAAATATCACAATCTTAAACATATATGCACCTAACACTAGAGCTCCCAAATGTATAAAACAATTACTAATAGACCTAAGAAATGAGATAGCAATACAATACTAGTGGGAGACTTCAATACTCCATTGACAGTGCTAGACAGGTCATCAAAACAGAAGTCAACAAAGAAACAATGGACTGAAACTATGCTTTGGAACAAATGGATTTAGCAGATACACACAGAACATCTCATCCAATGGCTGCAGAATACACATTCTATTCAACAGCATATGGAACCTTCTCCAAGACAGACAATATGACAGGTCATAAAATGAGCCTCAATAAATTTAAGAAAATTGAAATTATATCAAGCACTTTCTCAAACCACAGTGGAACAAAACTGGAAATCAACTCCAAAAGGAACCATCAAAAACATGCAAATACACAGAAATTAAACAACCTGCTCCTGAATGATTATTGGGTCAAAAAAGAAATCAAGGTGGAAATTTAAAAATTCTTCAAACTGAACAACAATAATGACACAACCTATCAAAACCTCTGGGATACAGCAAGGTGGTGCTAAGAGGAAAGTTCATAGCCCTAAATGCCTACATCAAAAAGACCGAAAGAGCACAAACTGACACTCTAAGGTCATGCCTCTAGGAACTAGAGAAACAAGAACAAACCAAACCCAAACCCAGCAGAAAAAGGGAATTAACAAAGATCAGAGCAGAACTAAATGAAATTGAAATTAAAAAATTACAAAAGATAAATGAAACAAAAAGCTGGTTCTTTGTAAAGATAAATAAAATTGATAGAACACTGGCAAGATTAGCCAAGAAAAGGAGAAAAAGTCCAAATAAACTCACTAATAAATGAAACAGGAGATATTACAACTGACACCATAGAAATACAAAAGATCATTCAAGGCTATTATGAACACTATTACACACATAAATTAGAAAACCTAGAAGAGACGGATAAATTCCTGGAAAAATACAACCCTCCTCTGAGGTGGGTGGATCACAAGGTCAGGAGATCGAGATCATTCTGGCTAATATGGTGAAGTCCCATCTCTACTAAAAATACAAAAAATTAGC
>NW_012121043.1:10418742-10450518 GCF_000951035.1 Colobus angolensis palliatus | reverse complement strand
AGAAAAGGAATTTACAGCAGAACTCCACCAGACATTCAAAGAAGAATTGGTGCCAATCCTTTTGACACTATCTTTGACAAGATAGAGAAAGAAGCAACCCTCCCTAATTCATTCTTTGAAGCCAGCATCACCCTAATACCAAAACCAGGAAAGGACATAACCAGAAAAGAAAACTACAGACTGATATCCTTGATGAACATAGATGCTAAAATTCTTAACAAACTACCAGCCAACCAAATCCAACAATGTATCAAAAAGATAATCCACCATGATCATGTGGGTTTCAAACCAGGGGTGGAGGGATGGTTTAATGTACACAAGTCAATAAATGTGATACACCACATAAACAGAATTAAAAACAAAAATCACATGATCATTTCAATAGATGCAGACAAAGCATTAGATAAAATCCAGCATCCCTTTATCATAAAACTTTCAGCAAAATTGGCACACATGTGACACACCTTAACATAATAAAAGCCATCTATGACAAACTCACAGCCAACATAATACTGAATGGGGAAAAGTTGAAAGCATTCCCTCTGAGAACTGGAACAAGATAAGGATGCCCACTCTGACCACTCCTCTTCAACATAGTACTGGAACTCCTAGCCAGAGCAATCAGACAAGAAGGAAGGAATAAAGGGCATCCAAATCGACAAAGAAGTGAAACTGTCACTGTTTGCTGACGGTATGATTGTTTACCTTGAAAACCCTAAGGACTCTGCCAGAAAGCTCCAAGAACTGATAAAATAATTCAGCAAAGTTTCTGGATAAAATATTAATGTACACAAACCAGTAGCTCTTCCACACACCAACAGAACTAAACAGAGAATCAAATCAAGAACTCCAATCTTTGTACATTAGCTGCAAAAAATAATAATAATAAAATTCTCAGGAATATACCTAACCAAGGAGTCAAAAGACCTCTACAAGGAAAGCTATAAAAGGATGTGGAAAAACCTCACAGATGACACAAACAAATGGAAACATATCCCATGCTCATGGATGGATAGACTCAATATTATCAAAATGACCATGCTGCTAAAAGCAATCTACAAATTCAATGCAATCCCCATCAAAATACCACCATCATTCTTCAAAAAGTTAGAAAAAAAATTCTAAAATTCATATGGAACCAAAAAAGAGCCCACATAGCCAAAGCAAGACTAAACAAAAAGAACAAATATAGAGGCATCACACTACCTGATTTCAAACTATACTGTAAGGTCACAGTCACCAAAACAGCATGGTACTGGCACAAAAATAGGCACACAGACCAATGGAACAGAATAGAGAACCCAGAAATAAACCCAAATACTTAAAGCCAACTGATCTTCGAAAAGCAAACAAAAACATAAAGTGGGGAAAGGACACCCTTTTCGCAAACGGTGCTGGGCCAGTAATCCTAGCACTTAGGGGAGGACAAGGCAGGTGGATCACCTGAAGTCTGGAGTTCAAGACCAGCATGGCCAAAATGGTGAAATCCTGTCTCTACTAAAAAAAAAAAAAAAAAATTCAAAGAAATTAGCCAGGCGTGGTGGCGACTGCCTATAATCTCAGCTACTCAGGAGGCTGAGGCAGGCAGAATTACTTGAACCCAGGAGGTGGAGGTTGCAGTGGGTCAAGATCATGCCACTTTACTCCAGCCTGGGTGACAGAGTGAGACCCTGTCTCAAACAAAACAAAACAAAATGGTGCTGGGATAATTGGCTAGCCACATGTAGGAGAATGAAACTACATCATCTCTCACCTTAAACAAAAATCAACTCAAGATGCATTAAGGACTTAAACCTAACACCTGAAACTATAAAAATTCTAGAAGATAACACTGGAAAAACCCTTCTAGATGTTGGCTTAGGCAAGGATTTCATGAACCAAGAACCCAAAAGCAAATGCAATGAAAACAAAGATAAATAGCTGGGACCTGATTAAACTAAAGAGCTTTTGCATGGCAAAAGGAACAGTCAGCAGAGTAAACAGACAACCTACAGACTGGGAGAAAATCTTCACAATATATACATCTAACAAAAGACTAATATCCAGAATCTACAACAAATTTAAATCAGTAAGAAAAAAAAACAAACAATCCCATCAAAAAGTGGGCTAAGGACATGAACAGACAATTCTCAAAAGAAGATATACAAACGGCCAACAAACATATGAAAAAATGCTCAACATAACTAATGATCAGGAAAATGCAAAGCAAAACCACAATGTGATACCACCTTACTCCTGCAAGAATGGCCATATCCAAAACTCAAAAAACAATAGACGTTGCCATGGATGCAGTGAACAGGGAACACCTCTACACTGCTGGTGCGAATATAAACTAGTACAGTTGTTATGGAAAACAGTGTGGCGATTCTTTAAGAACTAAAAGTAGAACTATCATTTGATCCAGCAATCCCACTATTGGGTATCTACAGAGGAAAAGAAGTCATTATTCAAAAAACATTATTGCACACGCATGTTTATAGCAGCACAATTCACAATTGCAAACTCACAGAACCAACCCAAATACCCATCAATCAACGAGTGGATAAAGAAACTGTGATATATATATCAGATATATATATATATATAAAATATGATGATATATATATCCACTATGATATACATATATCTATCACAGTTTCTTTATCTATTCATTGATGATTGACTTTATATACATATATAAACATTGTGTGTGTGTTTATATATATACATACATATATATAAACATATATAAACACATACACACACACAATAGAATACTACACATCCATAAAAAGGAATGAATTAACAGCATTATCAGTGACTTGGATGAGATTGGAGACTATTATTCTAAGTGAAGTACCTCAGGAATGGGAAACCAAACACTGTATGTTCTCACTGATATGCGGGAGCTAAGCTATAAGGACACAAAGGCATAAGAATGATACAATGGATTTTGGGGACTTGGAGTGAGAGGCGGGGAAGGGATAAAAGACAACAAATATGGTGTAGTGTATACTGCTTGGGTGATGGGTGCACCAAAATCTCACAAATCACCACTAAAGAACTTACTCATGTATGTAACCAAATACCACCTGTACTGCAATAACTTATGGAAAAAAAAAAAAAAAAAGGAATGAGGACTTGGGAACCTCTGCCTAGATTTCAGAAGATGTACGGAAACACATGGATGTTCAGGCAGAAGTTTGTTACAGGGGCAGGGTTCTCATGGAGAACTTCTGCTAAGGCAGTGTGGAAGGGAATCCAGCAGGGCAGTGAAATCTTAAAGCACAGAAGGGAAATGTGGGGCCAGAGCCCCCACACAGCGTCCCCACTGGGGCACTGCCTAACGGAGCTGTGAGAAGAGGGCCGCCATCCTCCAGACCCCAGAATGGTAGATCCACAGTAGGTACACCATGCACCTGGAAAAGCTGCAGACACTCAACGCCAGCCCATGAGAGCAGCCAAGAGGGAGGCTGTACCCTGCCAAGCCACAGGTACAGAGCTGCCCGAGACCATGGGAAAACACCTCTTGTATAAACATGACCTGGATGTGAGACACGGAGTCAAAGGAGATCATTTTGGAGCTTTAAGATTTGACTGCCCTGCTGGATTTCAGATTTGCATGGGGCCCATAGCCCCTTTGTTTTGGACAATTTCTCCCATTTGGAATGACTATATTTACCCAATGCCTGTAACCAGGAAGTAACTAACTTGTTTTTGATTTTACAGGCACATAGGCAGAAGGGATTGACCTTGTCTTGGATGAGACTTTGGACTCTGGACTTTTGAGTTAACGCTGAAATGAGTTAAGACTTCGGAAGACTTTTGGGAAGGCATGATTGGTTTCGAAGTGTGAAGACATGAGATTTGACAGGGGCCAGGGGCAGAATCATATGGTTTGGCTCTTTGTCCCAACCCAAATCTCATTGAATTGTACTCCCATAATTCCCACGTGTTGTGGGAGGGACCTGGTAGGAGGTAACAGAATCATGGGGTTAGTTTCCCCCATACTGTTCTCATGGTAGTAAACAATTCTCAGGTGACCTGATAGTTTTATAAGGGGTTTCTGTTTTGGCTTCTCTCTTATTCTCTGTTGCCACTACCATGTAAGAAGTGCCTTTTGTCTTCCACCATTGATTGTGAGGCCTCCCCAGCCAAGTGGAACTGTGACTCCAATAAACCTATTTTTCTTCCCAGTCTTGGGTATGTCTTTATCAGCAGTGTAAAAATGGACTAATACAGTGACTTATCAATTTCTACTTACATTAAAAAATAACCAAATGGAAAATAACAAGCATTGGTGAGGATAGGGAGGAACTGGAACCCTCACGCATTCCTGGTGAGAACATAAAAATGGTTCAGCCACTATGGAAAACAGTTTGGTGGTTTCATGGAAAGCTAAACACAAAATTGGGATATAACCCAGAAATTCCTCTCCTAAGTATATATCCGAAATAACTGCAAGCAGGAACTCAAACAAATAATGTACACACATGTTCACAGCAATACAATTAACAGTAACCAAAATGTGCAAAAAGCCCAAATGTTCATTAATATACAAAAGGATAAACAAACTGATATATACATACAACATAATATTATTCAACCATAAAAAGGAAGTACTGACACATTACACAATGCAAATGAAACACAAAACCACACTAAGTAAAAGAAGCCAGACACAAAAAGGTCATGTATCATTCAATTCAATTTATATGAAATACACAGAATAGGTGAATCCACAGAGATAAAAAACTGATTAGTGTTTGCCACTGCGTGAGGTGCGGGGGAGGAAGAATGGGGTGCAACACATTAATGGGATATAGGGTGATGAAATATTTTAACTCTAGATAGAGGTAGTGGTTGTACAATATTATGAACATACTAAATGATATTGAGTTGTTCACTTTAAAATGGTCAATTTGGTGATATGTTAATTTCAACTCAATTTTTGGAAAAAGGGGGAAAATTACTAGCTGAGGTGTTTTCTTGGATTGCATTCATTACATTTACAGGGCACTAAGAAATCTGACTTGTATTTGATACTGATTCTTCCAATACATGAACAGGCATATCTTTCAATTTCTATATGTCTTTATTTTCTTCAAAGGTTATTTGTAGTTTTCAATGCAATATTCCCGCACATCTTTTCTTAGATTTGTGATACTTTAAGTATTTCTGGGGTTTTTTATTAACTTTATTTTGTTTTAAATTGACACATAATTATACATCATTTGCAGGGTATACAGTATGATGTTTTGATACACGTATACATTATGTAATAATCAAATCAGGGTATTTAGCAAATCCATTACCTCAAACATTTATCTTTTCTTTGAGGTGAGAACATTCAAAATTCTCTTATAGCTATTTTTTTTTAATTTTTTATTTCAATAGCTTTAGGAGTATAGGTGGTTATGGGTAACATGGATGAACTGTACAGTGGCGCGAAGTCTGGGCTTTTAGTGTCATGGTCGCCCAAATAGTGTACATTGTACCCAATAGGTAGCTTTTCATCTTCACTGCCCCCTCTTACCCTCCCCGCTTCTGATGATATCATCTTATACCTACAAAACCCTAAAGACTCCTCCAAAAGACTCTTGTATTTGATAAATGAATTCAGTAAAGTCTCAGGTTACAAAATCGAGTACACAAATTGGTAGCACTGCTATGCACCAACAATGACCAAGCTGAGAATCAAATCAAGAACTCAATCCCTTTTATAATAGCTACAAAAATAAAACAAAATTCCTAGGATATACTTAACAAAGGAGGTGAAAGATCTCTACAAGAAGAACTATGAAATGCTGATGAAATAAATCACAGATGATACAAACAAACGGAAAACATTCCATACTCATGGATGGGAAGAACCAATATCATGAAAATAACCATACTTCCCAAAGCAATTCTAGTTCTTTTGAAATATACAATATTATTGTAACCATAGTCACTCCACTGTGTAATAAGACACCAGAACTTTTTCCTCCTAACTGTAAATTTGTCAACACTGACCAATGTCTCTTTTTCCCTCTGCTCTACCTTCCCTATCCCCTACTGCTATTCTACTCACTAATTCTATGAGATCAAATTCTCTAGACTCTGCACATGGGTGAGTTCATGCAGTAATAGTCTACGTTTTTTGATGTGTTGAAAATGATATGTTATACATTTTTGTTTTTTGTTTGTTTATAGTAGAAATAAATTTGAATTTATGTATTGACCTTGTATCCAGCATTATGTTCATAAATTTTATCCAAACTACATTTATAAACAAAGGCAAAATGCTGGAAATTGATCTTTAATGAAAGAAAGAGATACAGTAACATTCATAGGTTCCGTCTGAAGTGGTTTATCTTCTTTTCAGATTTTCAGTGAAATAATGAAAACATAATCCTACAAAGTCTGAAATCCAATAAGAGACAATATGTCAATTAGGCAGAATGTGAATACCATATTAAGCATTCTGTATATGGTGTGAAATATATTTTTCTGTAATAATTCTAATACTCAAAATAATTAATCAATTTATTCAGTTTTCACTAAGTGATATTTATTGATGGTAAACTTAGTGCTACCAATTAATGTTAAATACTGAGGATAAACTAATAAAAATGCAGACAATATTTTATATGTTTTTCACCATTCAAATTTTATTCCTTCTCTATGGTAAAAGAATTAAAATTGGAGACTTAGAGATTTCAAGTCTTAAAAACCTATTCAAAACCATCATATAAATAGTATTTTTTAAGAAAGACAGCCTTGTTGGAATGATATAAATTGCATATCGAGACAGACATAACATAGCTGGGGGCTATGTGGTAATATTTAATGACGTTAGCTGATAATAGCTTCTGAAGCCAGACTATTAAGTTCCTTGTGCTTGGGTTGAATTTTTCTAACTATTCTATCTGCATTCAATTAGAGTAATCTTTTCAAAATGTTAATTTGCTTACTACTGTCTAATAAATTTACACTGAAATCAGCATAATAATAGCATGCCTTAGCATCACTTACAAGGCCCTTTTATCTGTTTTTCCTTGACATCTCTCTTCCTTTCTTTCGCTTGCTCTCTTTCTCATTCTCTCTGTCTCTCTCCCTCTCCCTCTCTCTTTCATACTCTCTCTCTCTCTTTCTATTCTCCAGGCATATGGGCCTCCATTCATGTTTTCTAATGTGCCTTGCCAATTCTGTTCACACTAGGGCTGATGGTCATGTACACAATTAGTATAATGCTTATCAATAGAAAGAATACAAATTAACTATAATATGGTAGCTATTTATAATATGGTACATATTTAATTACTATGATATTTATAATGAACATGATAATTTCTTAGAGTATTTTCACTGGTAACCATACAGAAATCACTTCTAATGTGCACCAGAAAGCATCGCATTTAATGTAAACATACAATTTGTTTACTGAATCACATTATTAAATCAAACTCTCTAAATCAACAGAACAAATTTCATTTTATCTTCCCAAACATGGCCTTTAGGATGCATGAACATTCAAAAGAAAAGAAAACACATATATATACAGATACATACTATATACACATGCAAATCCTCATTCCATGCTTTTAATGAAAGACTTCTTTAATCTCATTGAAGTATTTGTATATACATTGTGTATACATTGCTAATTATGGGGAAGAAGACGACTAAGTTAAGCATTATATTTATTAGCACAATAGGTTTTGCTTTGCTAAAATAAAACCAAGTCAAATCATTTTAAGAATCCATTTTGCTGACTATGGTACATTAATTCAAACTACTAATTGTATGGAACATAGATTACAAAAACCTATTTAACATTTAACGCTGATCTATGTTTTTTGAAAGCTTCACTGGTTAGTATTAATTCTCTAAAATTTGTGGTCCATCTATCAATCATTAAAAATCCATATGTTCCATTTTTTATTCTCATCTTAATTACAAGGTGCAGGATTAATAACCACCTGGGGTTAATAATTCCCAGATGTGATTCAGATCATCAACTGTTCTAAACCAGTCATTAATTCTTTGAAAGTATATTATTAAGTCTTGATAGGTATTACTTAAATACCTTAATGGCTATTTTGTAGTCTTTTATTTTGTAGGTAAATATCTTCCCATTCCACCTTTAAATTTCTATTTTAGTGAGAGAATAGTGAGATAATGGATTGTCTAAAATACAAAAATGAGAGCAAATATATAAACTTTCTACCTGTACTTAAGAACAATGATGAACAAGAACACAGTCCAATTTTCACAACCATTTAGTCTTTTCTCCACAACTTTCTGCCCAAAGTTAGTATCAAATTATTCCAGATCCAATGAGAGTTGCAAAATACAGCCTTTAAACAATATGCTATTTAAAATAATTTGTTACATGTACATCTACTTAGCTATCCAGCCAACTTTTACTGAGCATCCCTCATATAGCACTTACTATGCCATCTACCTGATGCAGATACAACACCCAATTCATTACTACAAGAGTTCACAGTATGGTAAAAGACAGACATTTAAGTATTGTGAAATAAATGCTATGATATACACTGAGTTTCAGATGGTCCCAGAAAAGGAGTTTCCTAATTCAACCTTTGGCAACGTAAGTCTTCCAGAAAAGGCAGAACATTTCTGTCTTAAGAGACCCATAGGAAAAAGTGAGATAGAGAAAGTGGGGGTTGGAACGAAGAGAGATAAAAGGGAACATTACAGACAGACAAAAGCATGGTCTTATATCCAAGACAAGAGAAAGCAAATCACATGGAAGAAACGACCAAATAGGTCTTTTTTGAAAAAGCTGGAAAATGGAGGTGGCTGAAGGTCAGGGAGTGTTAAAGATGAAGATCAGAAAAGGCAGCTGTTGGCCACAGGTTAAATGATAGGAAAGGAGAGGAGGAGATTAGTAGATTAGGGATATGGACATAAATAGATCTTCAGTTTAGAAAATCAGTCTGGCAACAGGATGAGGGATGGACTGGAAAGGTCAGAAGAAGGGGCAGGAGAAAGACCCAAAGCAGGTAAACAATCTAGGATGCAACTATGGTAATTTGGAGAGAAAATGATGAAGAGTCAAACTGATGATGGAGTGATAGATGAACCTGATGACACAGGCTGATTTGAAAGAGCTTTTGAAGGTTGAATCAAAAAGATTTGGTAGAAAATAAGAAAATGGAGAAAATAAGAGTAAATTTATCACTTAAAATAGAAAATAATTAAATTTATAAAAATTTCTACGCCAGGTATGGTGGCTCATGGAGGATCACTTGAGCCCACGAATTTGAGACCAGTCTGCACAACATAGCAAGACCCCCCCCCCATCTCTAAAAGAAAATGGAGAAAATAAGAGTAAATTTATCACTTAAAATAGAAAATAATTAAATTTATAAAAATTTCTACGCCAGGCATGGTGGCTCATGGAGGATCACTTGAGCCCACGAATTTGAGACCAGTCTGCACAACATAGCAAGACCCCCCCCCATCTCTACAAAAAAAAAAGAAAAAAGAAAATCTGTATTTTATTAATAATATCTTAGGGTTTCCTAAGACAATTTAGTATTTGTATGTGCTTGCTCTGGATATAGATACAGATTATTTTATTTATAAATAAAATAGTTTATAAATATTTTAATGCCTCTAAGTAAAACAATGAACTTGCTGATAAAATCAGAATCTTAGTTTATATTTTGCAATATAGAAATTTATTTTAAAAGAAATAACCAGAAACTTATCTTGGAAGTAAAGACTGAAGTTAAAGCTTTGTAAGTAACAATGCAAAAAATAAAGATAAAACAAATAAAAATAAATAAAAGACTGTATTATATAAGGCAAGAAGATTTGGCTTAATGAAACCCATACCTTTTAAAGGTGTGTGTGTGTGTGTGTGTGTGTGTGTGTGTACAATGTGTATTATATACCTACACGTTTTTACAGAAAGACATCATCATGGCTATTCACTAAAGAATAGTAGGGATACTGAAAAATGAATTCCATACATACTTATTTTTCAGCTGCCCGGAGAATACAAGAGTGATTACATATTCAGGAACATCAATAAATACTTCACATCTGATTTATTAAATCATTGCTACCTGCTTTTCTGTTACTTTTCTTCCTCACCATAGAATTAATTTCATCATTCTCCAAAACATGCTCTTTCAACTAGTGAAAAATAAGGCAGCAATCCATTTTCTTTTGCAGAGGTTGCTGTACAGGAAGGAATATTCTGAGATAGTGGAGGAAGAAGTGACACAAATCATAGTTGCTCGAGTATTAAATAATTAAAAATGTATGGACTCTACAATAAACTATGCATATTCCTTCACCTGTTTCTCTGTACTACCTGGATGCAGGGGTGGTCATTTACCCATGCATGAGTTGATAAATGCCATCAGCTTTGGATGATTCATGTGCCTGAGTTCTCCTCAAGGAAATTCTACTTTCTACGGTCTTTCATGTTTCTTGTTCTGTCTCCAAATGGTGTTGGTGTTTCACCATTAATATTATTATTATTATTATTATTAATGCAATCTATATTTACAATCTGGCAGCCCAGATAAAAGGAATTTAAGAAAAACTAAGAATTGGACCTAAAGATTCAGCAGAAACTTGGTCATCTCTAGAGGTGCCAACTACCTTAATCTTTCCTTTCTTCATGGCTTTTTCTCTGCATCTTCTATGTTCTCCTCCTACTACTAAATGGCCTCCCTTTAGTTATTGGACTTTTTCCTGCTCTCCTAGAACTGTTACTTGCACATGACTTCAGGTCATCAAGACCTTCTACTCTCACCCTTCTGCATGTATCTTTCAATGTATCTTTACAGCAGATGTTTCTGGCTGCTATTTCTCCTGAACTCTTAACATAGAAATCCTAAATTCCTAAAAGAGGAGTCTGATTGGCTTAGTCATTTATGGAAATCCCCATGAGAGGTGACAGGAGCTGGTTAGTCAATGAACTGGTTGTCTTTAGATTACGTGTCCATCTTTGTCTCAATAACATATGGGTGAGGGAGTAGGGCATTGTGTCACTAACTATAACTGGTATCCCTCAGCAAGCCCCTTGGCTGGACATTTTACTTTAGAAGACATTTTGAGAATGGCAAGTACTCTATCATTTCAAATATAATTATTTCTATAAGTTTTTTTTGGACTGGACTAGTCCATATTTACACTTAATTAGCCTACGGTCAATAACACACATGTAAAAGACACAATTATTGAGGTGCAAATAAATGAAAACAATGTCTCTAAAAGAGATACACAAAAGGAATATTTCTTTAGTTCCTTTCTAAGATAATTAAATATAAAAACAATCTAAAACATGCACCAGATATTCTCAGGCTTTTAACTAAGCATTTGTGAATAATTAAGTATCCTTAGTTTAATTATTAATTAAGCTTCAAAGGAGAATTAATCTTTACAGTACTTTTCAATAACTATGTATCCTTTTAAACAAAATCTGTCTTTCTAACAACACTGTAACTAGATTAAGTCTGCACTTGATCAGCCTTAGAGAGTTCTTTTACACCCTTCACCGCAGTCATCACAATGTTGAAAATCAACTTGTGGTTATAGGTACACCGTAATGACTAAAGTCTTGGCTTTGGGATTGACATGACCCCAATTTTAATATCAGCTTTAGTCATCACAACCATGGGTAGGTTCTGAAACTTTTCTCAGGTCCAGTTTTTTCATATATAACATGGTAATAAAAATATTTACTTCACATAAATATTATTGAGATCACAAAAAGTATGTAAAATGCTGAAATGCTGAATTGCAGTTCTTTTATAGATTCATGACACATTAATAATCTGAATATTCTGAGACAGAAATGTACATGGTTATTCCTATGAAGTCAAGACATACAGATTTAAATCTCTAAGAGCACCTGGGAGTTTCATCATCTACTGCTCCATGTGCATATCACAAGAAAGCTCTGAAATCTTCCTTTACCGATTTGTAAGAAAAAAAAGCAACAATGTCATGTAAAGGGATAAAAGCTTGATTTACTGTTTAGATTGAATGAACTTGAAAATAAAGCCAATTGCTGCTGATAGTGACTGATACGAAGAGAAAGTGAAAATTTCAGGACTGCTTATGGCAAGAAAATAGAAGGCAAAGGAAAATTAATTAGAATCATAATTTGTAAAACTGCTTAAGCAAATGTTGCATCCCATTATATAATGTTTGTGACAGCTGAAAATGTATTATTTTGCCTGGTCCGGCAAGTAAGTAGTTTAGAATTAGCTTCTCCATTGTAGCAAGTAAAAAGCTGAACAAACTGAAAAATCAACAACTCCACTTAGATCAGCGAGTAAAATACTGGCCCAGAATTGGAGAGATGGACTGGTGGATACAGAAAATCATAACTTTTTTTTTTTTTGAGATGAAGTCTTGCTCTGTCTTCCAGGCTGGAGTGCCGGGGCATGATCTTGGCTCACTGCAACCTCCACCTCCCAATTCAAGCGATTCTCTAGCCTCAGCCTCCTGAGTAGCTGGGATATCAGGTGCCCGCCACCACGCCCAGCTAATTTTTGTATTTTGAGTGAAGATGGGGTTTCACCATGTTGTCCAGGTTGGTCTCGAACTCCTGACCTCAGGTGATCCACCCACCTTGGCCTGAGAATCATAATTTAAGGAAGCAGAAATCCAACAGTTTATGTGTAATGGCAATATCAGATGGGGAAAAAAAGAGAAAGGAAGAGAACAATATTTATTTAAAGCAATAATGACAGAGACATTTCTCCAAATTATTGTCAGGCTACAAACCACAGATTCGGGAAGCTCAAAGAACACTAACCAGGATAAATGCCAGAAAAACTGTATCTACATATACCATATTCAAATTTCAAAAAATATTCTCACATCAAATAAAAAAAAGAAACAAATATAAAGAAACAACTTTGAAAGAAGCCAGAAGACTCAAACACCTTAAGAATAGAGGAGCAAGGATAAGAATTACATAAAATTCATCCTCAGGAACTACGCAAGCAATAAGAGTGGAGTGAAATATTTAAAGTGTTTAGAGATTTGTTAAAGCTCACCAACCTGGAATTCTGTACTTTGTAAAATTTTCCCTCCAAAGTGAAGAAGATATGAGGACTTTATCAAACAAAATTCAAAGAATGTGTTGCCAGCAGATCTACCTTGCAAGAACAAGAAATGTTCAAAGACATTCTTTGGAGAGAAGAAAAATGAAATAGGCCAGAAATTTAAATCTACATAAAGCAAAGAAGAGGAGAGGAGACAGCAAGTTTGGAAGCCACCCCCCATAA
Organism: Colobus angolensis palliatus; assembly: GCF_000951035.1. Classification (NCBI taxonomy): domain Eukaryota; kingdom Metazoa; phylum Chordata; class Mammalia; order Primates; family Cercopithecidae; genus Colobus; species Colobus angolensis. The sequence continues at coordinate 10,437,268 of NW_012121043.1, read as the reverse complement.
ACACAGGAGGCTTCTATCCTAAAATGCCATGTGTTCCTCTCTGCTTGTCCCAGGAGCCACAAGGAGATCTCCAGGCAATCATGAGCTCACCTGTGCTGACATGTGCTTCAACAGGGACAAGCCCCTGAAAGGAATGGTCTCAAGAAACAAACATTGGCTTTGCAGATTGTGTTCCTCCAACTGCAAATGATGGTAAGAGAACGTTTGGGTACTAAACACGACCGTCTTCAAACAGGCTCAGCCATCACATGAGATTCTGTGCAGGAAGCTGTTCATTTACAGGCTGCTCTTTTAAAATATTTGACTCATCAAACCAAAGGAAGAAATGTAAGAATTATGTCTCATGTATCTATCTCTTCCCAGTGAGTATCCAGGTTTACTTTTCTTTTCTAGAAAAATGCTTTCAAGGAACATAATACACTAGCCTTCAAATTCTATCTCATTTGGTTAATTCAATTCAGCATCTTTTAAGAGGCAGTTACCACACTGGAATCTCACTCTAGGGTAAATAAGTCTTTCTATTATTACTGCTCATATTTGCTTTCAATCTTTCTATTATTACTGCCCATATTTGCTCTGGCAATTCTTGGTTATGAAGCTAACTTAATAACATATAACATATGTTTTGATTATATATCAAGCAAACCTGAATATACTATTCACAGTTAAAGATCATAACTACTACTAGATCCCGAGAGGGTTCATATATTTTTGTAATGACTGACCATGTCCACCACCACTTCCAGTACGCAAAATAGCATTTTTCACATAGTTAATGTGCAGTGAAAGATTAAATAAATGAGTATACATATGTATTTTATTTATATTTAAATGAAAAAAGTACTCATTCTATATTTTTGTCTTATTTGTTAAGTAAACAAAGGCACAAAAATATAATTGTGGTTCAAAAGAAAACAATATTTGATACATGATAAAACATGATTCTGGAAAAAGCAAAGAAACAAACGCTCTATATAGAAGTCTGGATTTTTGATTTCTTTAAAATATTTGGGGTTCTTGCAATACTCCTAACAATAATATTTATGTAATGTGTATTATGATCCTGACATTGTTGTAACTTCTTTACATATATTACATAATTTCATCCTTCTAATAATCTAATGATATGAGTACTATTATCAAGCCCTTTCCCTTATGTGGATGGTAATTAACACCTTACAGTTATCAAATGTCTTACAAACATGGATATTAAAGAAATGCCCACTGACAGAATTGATTAATTTACAAAACCTAATGCCTTTCTTTGAAATACGTAACAATATAATTGAAATTAACACGATGGGTGTCTAGAACATTGCCGTATATGTTGTGAAGTTTCTAAGAAGAAAAATTTTTTAAATATCAGTTTGAAAACAGTAACTATAACAATCCATAGTCACCAACAGAAATTATCACCAAAATTTGTTTTCAGAATTTGAATATATGTATGTTATAGTTTTGGATAATTTCAATTTTAGGATGAATCAAATTGTAATACTGACATCTTGTACTATGATGAATTACTTCTTAAATTGCATTATAAAAACAAATGTTTATTGGTAGATACTCCATTCTCTATCACAGTACATCCAATCTCTGATTTTCATCTTTGGAAAAATTATATTTGGAAATCATGGGCTCTGATTAACAGAATAAAGTATCTTTCTACAGAGTTTAATTGTAATCTATGCTTCTTCTATTATAAAAATAAAAATCATTAGTTGTTAGCTTTACTTACAGCTTTTATTTACACATGAGTAACATGTTTTCTTATTTTCCTAACTGTGATGGTTAATTTTATGTATCAACATGACTAGGCTAAAGATAACTGCTACAACGTCATTTCCAGATAACTGTTAAAACAGTATTTCCAGGTGTGTGAGTAAAGATGTTTCTGGAAGAGTTTAGTATTTGAATCAATAGATTAATTAAAGAGTATCTGCCCTCCCTCACTAATGTAACTTGGCCTCATACAATCCACTGAAATGGAGACAGAATGAGGAAGATGTAGGAAGGACAAATTTGCTCCCTCTTCTTAAGCCGGGACATCTGTCTTCTCCTGCCTTTAGAAATCAGAGTTCCTGGTTCTTGGGTCTTCTGACTTGGAAACTGACATCAGCACCCACTCCCCAGGCCTTTGGACTAGGACTAAATTACGCCACCAACTTTCCTTGTTCTTCAGTTTGTAGATCATGGAACTCCATGTCCTCCATAATCATGTGAGCCAATTCCCAAAACAAATCTCAGTATCTCTCTCATTAGGTAGAAAAACCGATACAGATATACATAATAGATACAGATATATCTCCTATTGGTTCTCTTTCTCCAAAGAACCATGGCTAATACATGAAGTATTTCAGGGTAAGTTTCCTAATACCAATTCACTATGGCCAACAGATAGGATCACATATCTTGTACTACATTGCATTGCCGAAGCCCTAGTGATCATCTAAGTCAGAGCACACAAAAATTATCTATCAAATATGATATTCAAAACCAATATTCAGTATTAGAGAAACACAAAGTTTTCTACTCTCCAACTGTCACAAAAATAAAACGTGATGTATTATCCAACAGCACTTTTGTTTTCCTAACATTCAATTTTGTCTTAATGTTTAATTAACAGGTACTCCACTGTGAAAATGGTATTTTTTTTTTTTTTGTATACTATAGTGGCTATTTCTAAGCCCAATAGAACTATGTAACAAAGATCTCATCCACCATGTACACATTAAACATAGGTTTTAAAAGTTAACTTACTGATGCAGAGATATGCACTATCTACCTCAACTTAGTGAAATTCTAAGTCTTGCAAAACATGGTTTAGCCTATGATTACAGGTCCTATTTCTCACTATATACCTCCACTCCAGTCAAATGATTTCCACTGCATCCCTACAGGCCAAATGATTCTCAACATTCCTAAAACTTGATACATACATGAAATAATTCTGTGCCTTTGCTCAAGCCACTCCCTTCACCTAGAAGTTGCCTTCTCCCTTTTTTTCAAGCCCATATGCCATTCCTTCACGGTGTTTTTTTTTTTCTTGAAAGAGCTGACATGCAACTTCTTATTCCCAATTTTCCCTGACCAGAATTAACTTCTCCTTTTTATTATTATTTCACAAAACATTACTCAGAACAACCTGAAGACACATTCTTCAGTCTAGTGATTCTGTATAATTATCGTTGTGCTTCAATACCCCTTGAGGGTAGAAAAATCTGTCTTAGGAACAACAACAGGGTATTTGGCATAGAGGAACATAAAATGGAAGTTTGTTAAATTAAATTCAGGACAATGATTAAAAGAAAAAGTATATGGTGACACAAATGAATTGATAAGCAAGTGTTTTAGAAAATTCATAATTCTCTTTTCATTTCTGTAAGCCTAAAACGTTATTTGTTCAGACTATTCATCCTTTTTCCATAATTACTAACCAGGGATGCTCAATTTCCTACTGAAATGTCTATTTATTGGTCTGTTCACAGGCACACTCTGAATGCCTAATTCTGTAACTATATTAGCATGATATTACTAGTGGAAAGATGATTTTAAGTAAAAAAAAATCTATGAAATTAATGATTAGATTTCCTGTATTTTATGTAGCACATCATACAATTTCAAAAATGTCTAATTGTTTACAGGAAGAGCTTTTTTTTCAATTAAAAAGTTATTCCTTGGAAATATATTATTTATAATACCAAATATAGTTTACATCATGTATTGCCAATTATATTGTCTACATATCTCTTCCACCCATGACATATTTATAAAATCAACTGAATTAGTGTCTATGTAAAAATATAATTGTTAAAATAGTCAATCAAATTAGCATGGCTCAGTGAAACTGAGTACCTGAAAACTTTATATGATGTCAATTAGATATAATTACAATTTTAATGTATGGATATAAATGCTAGTTTACATGTTATAAACTGATTAATGGTTCTGGTGGATTTTAAATACTGTAACCTGTATTGATAGCTAGATTATTTTCATTCTTGGCATTTTCAGTAGCCTCTTTTAAAAGTTCTTCATCCTTACTGAATAATTCCTTATTTTAACCCATAAATAGCATTAAGTAAAGCTCCATTACTACCAGTAATCTATTCTCTTCATTAAAAGAGAAAAAAAAATAAATTGCATATTTTTAAAAACTTATTTACACCATCAATCTATTCTACTGTTCATAAGATTACACACACACATACAGTCACACACACACACACAGTCATACACACACATATATGAAGGGTATTTTAGAAAAGTTTAATTCATTTCTTGAAAGTGACAAACATGACCCACTTAATATACTCAACAATACTAATGTTTGTTCATTTTAGTGGAAATAAGAGAATGAACATAAAAGCATAACCCTAGTTTAAGATACATACCTCAGAAACAGTTTGATGAGCGTTCTAGTAGAATAAACAAAACTTCCAGAAAAATAAACTTACAGTATATAAAACTTACAAACTAAAGAAGCAAATGGGCTGTTGAAGAGAGGAAGATTTAACTCTTCATAGGATATTTTAGTTGAAAATACACACTTAGTGAATAACTGTTGTTGTAAAATGTTAAATTCAAACAGCAAGATGCGAAAGATTCTAAAAGAACAAAACATATTTGGATCAATTTCTCCTTGAGACTTAAATGTGAAGATATAATAGAAGAAGCAATGTGAAAATGTCAACTAAGAATGTGTAATAAGAAAACTACTATTTCTAAGGAAAAAAAGGAAAGCTAACCCAAGTGTATCTGAAAACATGTGACTGCCTCTATCATTCAATATTTTGATTAACTAGACAAAAATCAAAGTAAAATGCTTTACAAACCACTTTTATTTTAGCTTAGTATGAAAACAAGTAGACATATACTGTAATGTGAAAATGATGCAAAATATATAAAAATATACAAAAAGTCAAGTACAACCATAGCTAAAATGTTGGTCCATGAAACACTATATCTTGCAAATTATACATCCTTACAAGCATTTATATACAACTATTTCAGTTAACGAAAACCTAATCACTTTGTATCTTTTTACCAAGTTCAAAAATGCATAATATTTTAGTAGACTTGTATTTTGTATTAAAAACCAAATTGTTAATATTTGCACATCCATTTATACTGTGGTAGTTTAAAGTTTATTTATGCACAAATACTCATTGAGGGTATCAAATGTAACATAAATATAACATACATAAACTTACACGTAGAAATTTATATTTAAGGAAAACATTTATATGGGAGATATTCTAATGTTACTATGTATAAACACAGCATTAAAGAATAATTACTAATTTAGGAGAAAGGAAGGATCTCTACATATCATTCCCACTGATTACCAGTTCTAATTGTATTTCAATCTTCTGTATGGGATTTAAGTTATATGCCAAAATTCATAACAAGTAGGCCACAAAATTCACTGTTCCATCAATTGTTAGGAGATCTTAAAAACCTAACAATGACAGTGATTTTTCAAAGATATTTAAACTTACCCCATTTAATGGATATGTTTTCCATCCTAGTTCTCCCAGCACAGTTGTTGTATCAAGCAACACGACTGAAATTAAATAGAAAATAAAAATTCCATGAATTTCTCAACTAATGCAAAAATATATTAAATTATTGAAGTTATTTAATTCATTAATGTCAATTATGCTTACTATTATTCACTGAATTAAGTTTAATGAGTTATCTTACTTCAGAAATTATTTACATATTAAATAATATAAAATAGTATTAAGTAATGATAAAATGCATAAAGTATTTAGAAATTAAATTATGTATATTTTTGTTAAACAATGCTAAATGAAATTATTAAACAGAATTAAGTCATTTTTAATAGCAGATGTTTAAAACTGATAAAATAACTACTTTGCTTTTCCCCCACTTTCATATGCAGTCTTTATACACCACATTCAGTAAGAAAATCCTGTATTAAAGCAGACTTAAATGTGTAAAAAATTCTCTTTTTGTGTTATTAAATGTCCTTATATATAATCAGTAAAATATTAAAAAATCATTTTGAAAAATCTTACAATCTTTAAAGCATTGACTACATTATTATTATATATACTAGGTAGTTTACTTATGGCTAAAGGGTGTGAAACCAAATGTAAAAACCATCCATCTCTTTTCCTGACCAAAGGTAATTCATAATGCGGTCAAAAAAGCAGACACGTAAACACATAATAACATTTTCTGTTAAATTATAAAAGTGAAGACTATACTAACACCCTAGCAATTAAGTTAGGCTAAAGTTGGGTTGGCAGTCCTGGAAGAACTTTGCAAAGCGGATCCAATTTGAACTGGTCTAGGATGAGGGGGTTTCAATCAGATATATGATTTTTTTTTAAATTTTAGAATACTTTCTATAAACTAACTGAAATATGACTAAATCAGTTCTCAGTTGTAGGGGTGGAGACTATTTGGGGGAAGTTAGGTGATAGAAATGATGGGGACAGATGGAGATCAACCAAGGAGGGTTTTTGTAGTGTTTCTGACAGGTAAATGTGGAGAGCTCATGATTCAGTAGATATTTACTTTTAACTACTACCTCCTAGGCCTCCAGATGTCAGTAGGATATGGACCTAACTCTGAGAAACAATGCTTTGGTATCTCATCATTAATTCTGGTTTTTCATCTTGCCAAGGAAGTGGAACACCTTTTTCCTCTTTTATTTTTCTTTTTTTTTAAGAGACAGGCCTTGTTCTGATGCTGAGGATGGAGTTCAGCGGCACAATCATAGATCACTGAAGCTTTGAACTCCTAGGCTCAAGGCGATCCTCCTGCCGCAGCCTTCTGAGTAGCTGGGACTACAGGCATGCACCACTGTGCCCAGCTAATTTTTTTCATCTGTTGCAGAGAGAAGGTCTTACTATGCTATACAGATAGGTCTCAAATTCCTGGCGTCGAGTGATCCTTCCACCTTGGCCTCCCACAGTGCTGGGATTACAGGCGTGAGCCAAGGCACCCAGTTGAGGGTTTCTCATTTATAATTTTAAAAAATGCAACTGTGAGTACGTTATTTGGCATCTGCCATTTGGTGTCTAAGGATTCTGAAGTTTTACTTAGGTGAACCACTGTGATAAATTTTATTGATACATTTTTAAAATATGAAAGTATTCTTAAATTCCTAGGTTAAACTCTGCTTACTCATTGCAGAATACTCCTTTAGTATTGTCAAAATCTATTAACTAAACATACGTTTGTAAAACTAAGCCATAATTTTTAATTAATTTTTATTGTGAAAAATTTTCAAACACTTTTTGAAGCAGAAAAAGTAGTACAATGAATCCTCACATACTCATCACTCAGGTTCAATAATTACCAATTAATGTCCAATCGTGTCTCATCTATACATTTTTACCTACTTCCCTACTGCAAGATTTATTTGAAGTAAATTTCAGGAATTATATCATTTCACCTGTATAAAAATTCAACATGTATTTGTAAAATACTCTTTTAATATGCCTATTAAACCTTAATTCATTAATATAAAAAAATAATTCCTTAATGCAATGAAATATCTAGACAGTGTTCAATATTCTTTATTGTCTCAATTTATTTGAAAAAGAAACCGATTCAAATAAGTGCTAATAAGTTAGTTGGCATTCCTATTTAAGTGATTTTTTTAATCTATAAATTTCCCCATTTTTTATCAGTTAGATTTATTAAAATTTGTTTGGCTTAAAACAAATCCACCCTCTTCAAATGTACATTTCTGTAAATCATAAGAAACTCCTACAGCCATGTAACCACGGTTACAATCAAGCTAGAGAATACGGCCTTTACCCTTCCAAAATTTCTTGTGGCCCTTTATAAGGAATCCCTTTCCTATCCTCTGGCAACCACTAATCTGATCTCTTTTCCTGTAGCTTTGCCTTTTCCAGAGTGTCAAATAAATGAAATCATATAGCATGTAGCCTTTTGAGCCTGGTTTCCTTACTTCGCATATGCATTTGAGATCCATCTATGTCACTGCTTGTTTCAACTGTTCCTTTTTATTGCTGAAAACGATTCCACTGTATGGAATTCCCTAGTTGAAGGACATGTGGGCTATTTCCAGTGAAGAACATTATGTATAGGTCACTCCAAGCTTTCCTATATAGATTTTTTGTATGAACCTATGCTTTTATTTCTCCAGGGTTAATAACTAGGACTAGGATTGGTGGGTTATACAGAAAATGTGTGTTTTTTAAATAGACTATCCATCTGGATTCCAAAACTGCTGTGAAATTTTAGATTCTCAGTAGGGAAACGTATGGTTTTCCCATTCCTGTACATATCAGGACTTGATTTTGTCCAGTTTTTTAAAGTCATTCTATCAGGTGTGCAACAGTATCTCATTATTGTTTTAATATGTACTTCACTAAATGGACAGAAACATCAGTATTTCTTTTGGTGATTTTTAAATGTTTGTAAGTTTGATTCTAATTTTCTCATCAAAGATTTCTACAGAAAATTCACTGGTACAGCCTACAAATCACAATATTCAAATCAAGGGGTTCACTGGAGCTAAGTGTCTAAAAATGTCTAAAGTGTATTGAAATCTATCAACAGCTATTTCCTTTTTGTAAGTTTTATATAGGAATTATGACCAGTAAGTTAATTCATTTAATTATTATTGTTTCTAAAACATATCAAGGCTGCTTTGTTCTCAGTATTCATAATTGTAAACTGTGAAGTATATTCACTTCAAAACAAATAAAAAAGAAAAATATGAATGTACCTATTACAGTGCAAATGCTTAGGAAACATTTTTTATTGTTGTTTCTTAGTATCTTCCAGAAAAAGATTTACCTAACTGCTTTATTTCATTAAATTGCAATCATACCTCTTAAAAATTCTTAAAAATAGTAAGATTCCAAATTTGCATTTCAGACAGGTGAATGATACTTTAATATCAAAATAAAATTCAGAATTTTGGATATATGTGACAAATATTTTAATTTTATCATTTGTTTCACATACAAAAAAACCCCCACAAATTCAGGTTTTTCAGGCACACTAATTACGTTGAACCCAGCAAGGTGAGAGCTCCTCCTGCTGGCTCCAAACAAAAGTTATCTAGACCCTACCAGAGAGCAAAAACACTGTAAATTCAGTAGGAGGAAAAAAAATTACATCAACATTAGCATCAGTAAAAAAGTCAATACTTTTCCATTTTTAATATAATAATGATGTTTACATAGGAAAATTAACACCTATTATTTATGTAAAGAGTACAAATGAAAATACAATTATTTATTCATAGCATAATAAATGAGAAACTGAATAAAACAAAAAAATAAATAGGTTGGGGTGATCAAAATGAAGTTCTGAAAATACACGTTTTGTTTTGTAAGCAACATAATGCATACGACATGTCTGTATAACTGCATACAATTTTCCTATTAACTTTTAGAAAAAAACTTCCAGCATATTGTATTTCTTTCTGAACGTGTCCTTTAGTTTGAGTTGTCTTTATTCATGCTTTTGGAAATTATAAGAAAATGTCATTGTGTTTTAAAAGAAAATATCTGGATTAAATATGAAAGTTATTATTACCTAAGAATAAAAAAATAAATATTAATTTATTGCCTTTAAATATTTTATCAAGTCTTTACTACATCATTTTAGTAAATCTAAAAGGTAATAGTTTAAAAACAATTAGCATATTGATTTATAGTATATAATAGAAGATCATCTTTATTCAAATAGCACAGTAAGAAAAAGATGAGATTTTATTCATAAATCACTTTGAAAAATTAAACAAGGATGAGATGAATCAAGCCACTAAAAAAGTAGCTATTCTTTTAGGATAATTTTGTTGTAAAAATTTAAGTCAATGTCATGTAAACTGAGTCCAAAGATTTATCAATATGTTTTAAAGTTCAGACAATCATAAATACATGTTTCAGAACTTTGTCTAACAAACCTTATGAAAAATAAAGGGGTTTCTTCCTAGAATCATTCAATTTAGAAACTTTAAGGCCCAGCTTAAAGGTTCTAAGTTACTAAGTAAAGTTACTAAGTCACTCAGTAACAACACATCAGCAGAGGTTTATGATGGTTCTATGTTCCACTAACTGTAACACTCTAATATCTCCCATCTGAAAAAACACAAGTAAACAAAGGCAGTACTTCTAATATCATGACCAGATACAATCAGAGAATACTTCAAATTACAGATATATAAACAAACATGCACCTTTCTACATTACATTTTAGAAGCAGTCCATTTGAATATAATAATGTTTAAATGCTTTAAACTGACATTTAGATTATCAAGTTAATCCAGTTTTAACACCACTGTATATTTCTGAAAGGTAAGAACCAAAAATTTTTACTTTTGGATATACATAATATGGGGATCTACCCTCACATAGAGTTGCAACCATATTTAAATCTGAAAAAAAAATAACATAGATTGCTTTAAATAGACACTGAATTATGTTGACTCCTGATATGGCCCTCTCTGTATTGGGAATATTTTAAGGAAAAATCTTCTAAAGAGGATCATACTTTCTTAAAAACAACGAAGCTACTTTTATCTAGAACCTGAGATCAGTTATTTGTTCATTAGGTGTACTCATAACATTTTGTTTTGTTGTGGTGGTTATTCTTATTTTTTGTCATTTTTGCTTGTTTCCTTGTTTTTAACATAGAGGGCATTCATTATTAATTTTATCTATCCCTTCAGTTACATGTGAGATTGAAAATTTGATTTTTAAGTATAAGGTAATGTGAAAATAGTGAGGTTAAGTTTTTCTAATTAGAGAATAAAATCAAGTCTAGAACTTTTGAACTTACACCTTTCAGTTTTCTACTCTGCTAGAGAGTATGTTTTTCAGAAAACATTCAAATATCTCTGTCCCTTCTTAAAACTAGATGATGATTCCCTTAGTTATCTAAAATAAGCTATAAAAATCAAAAATTATTTTTCTTCACTGTTATCTTGATTAGAAAAAAAAAGGGCAAAACACTGAAGCTATATAATTTTCTTCCTAATTAAATTACTTTCAGGATAAATCAAGTGAAGCAGTTTGCTATTACTTAGAAAGCAAGTTATACTCTAGAGCAAGAACTATCACTGAAAACCTCATCCAAATAATGAACGGTTAATAGTTGATTAAAATATAACTAGAAATGTTCATCTTGACTTTCATACCTTCTTATTTCACTCACTCCAAGAACCTCCAGATCCTTATCCTGACTGACAGAGCTATATTTGCTTCAGCCTTATAATCATTCCTAAAACCTGCTATTACCAGCACTTACCACAGAGACCAAAGGATAACTCAGGTGTGGATGTGATCTATCACAAGGTCACCAAACTACAGGTTCCCTCCTGGGCTCCTGAGCAAGGTCATTGAGATTTATTAATGAGCTATCTCAAAAGATGTGCTTTCCTATAAAACTGCTCTATTATCTCTGTGGTTAAAAATGAGTAAAAGAAAATTTGACATGTCCCTAATTAACAGCATTAGATGCTTCCTCTATTTTGATATCTTCAGCATTTTGTAAGCAAATTTAGTTGAGACCTATATGATTTACATTTGTCTCAATTACTCAGGGATTAAAGAGGTAGAAAATACAATTTGGCTATAGTCTTAGATTTTCTAGTCTTGTATTAATAAATGTTGTGAGTCTCTCATCTCTCACAAAGAAGTGCCCCATTTAGCTGAAACCATTGAACATGTTCCCCATTGCTTACACAGCATCAAACATGTGTCTTGCCTTTCTAGTTCTAACCTTTCTTATGTCCCACCTGTCTTTTATGGGCTTTGGACATTTTCCAATTTTTTGAAGAATATTATGAAACTCAAGGTCTGAAATACACTTAAATCACTGGTTTAACGGTCCTGATAAAAGAGATTATAACTACTTACTTGAAAGTTATATCTACAATATAATGGCCATCTCAATGCAAAACCATTTCTATGTAGTGGAAGAAAGGTCTAAAAGAAACTACTGAAACCCTTACTTTAAAAAAAAATAACAGTGGCTTTATGTTGAAAAGGAAATAAAAAAGTCTGTGAAAAAAAAATTTGAGAATTAAAATTTAGTCTTTTTTCTTGAAGATGGAAAAATTTTTCTTCCTGCAGTTTTGTTTGTTCTCTCCATTACACTTACATGGACATAATGAAAATAGATGTTAACTTTCATAACTAGGACCTCAGCAGTCAGGAGATGTTACCTGATTTTACATTATACATTTTGACGTTATTTCAACAAACACTTATTGAGTCTCTGTTATATTTAAGACTCTATATATTGGACACTATAGGATATAGAAAGTCTAAGTTACAATGCCTACCTTCAAGGTATACCAGTTTTCTACTTTACGACTTTCGCTACTAGGATTTTTGTGTCAACTCACATGCCATAGTTTATTCAAACACATATATAGCAGAACCGATTAAAATGCCCTCATTTAGAAGGTGCAGACAAAAAAATGACTGCAGCTATTTAGTAGACTGTGTAGAATTAAATTGCTCTTCTAAAAGGGCAGACATCCCATATCACATCTTCAAAATCACCATCAAAATTGTCAGTAATTGTACCACTTATCGCACTTTTCATAGATGTGCCAAGGACTAAATGCATCCCAGTAGACAACAGAAAGGGAAATAATTTCCTACCTGTAGAATACTCTCCAAAACAATCCAAAATACAGGAAATGTCTGCCAAATTTGTCCAAAGAGATACTGTTTTACGTAGAGTGGGAGATGTTTTAAAAATGAATTAAACAAGCGTAGGCAACATACCAAGACCCTATCTCTACAAATTAAAAATTAAAATTAGCCAGGTGTGATTGTGTGTGCCTGCAGTCCCCATTACTCAGGAGGTTGAGATGAGAGTATCGCTTGAACTCAGGAGTTCTAGGCTGCAGCAAGTCATTATTGCACCACTACACTCCAGTCTGAATGACAGAACAAGACTTGTCTCAAAAAAAAAAAAAAAAGAATTAAGCATTATCAGAGGTAAACACTTTTGTAATCTAACCTTTAGTCATCAGCAATAAGACATTGTCAGATAAAAATTTTAATTGTGCTGCCATAATTTTGAAACAAATACATATTAAACAACTTGAAAATGACAGAATTCTTTTGTCCATTGAAATTATAACCAAATCAAGACAGCACAATTATAACTATTACTTTAACATGTGGGTGAGTGTGAGTGTGTGTGTTGGGGGGGTGTTTGTGGGCGTGTATCTTTCGAAGAAAATTAATGAATGAATGAGGTAATCGAAAGGGAGCATGGGCAGGAAATGCATGTCTTAGAAAAGAACATTCTTAACCAACTATTGGAAAAGCAGTATAGTGTAAGCAGGAAGGCAGGTGCTGGATGAAATTTAAACGGCCACTGTACTTGGTCTGTGATGGCAAAAGTCAAGGGCTATTACATATGATCTTTCTGAGATGTAGTTAAGAGGCAAAGTGGTCTCTGGAAAAGATTAAATCAAAGTGGGCATTTGTTTTGAGCCCAGAAGGGGTTCTGAGAGGACACACATTTGTATCTTTTGGAGTCATCTTTTCTGTTCCCTGTTGGCCCCAAACCCTGAAGCACTGACTGCCCTCAGACTGCTCACTCTCAGTCCAAACCCTGGACATCTATCCCCATCTCTGTGTACAGTGTTCAAATTATCCCCCCTATTATCTGATAACCAACATCCATCATATGAAGAAAACAATTTAACTAAAATAGCATACAGATGTGTTTATGAAATATCATTTCCTCTCTTCCCTTTTGCGTTATTTATTTATCCAAGTTAAATTTGAATTGATTATAGCACCTTTCAGGTAACACTGACTTGGGACTTTTCATGGCATACCTAATATCACGACAAACAAGCAATTTTTCACAGAAATATATTGAAAGAGACTTCCTAAATCTCCAACTTGTATCATGTCCCAAGAAATTTAACCACTGTTTAGGTTACATATTTTCCTATCTACTTCGTGGGTTCTCTACTTTGCTTTAATACTGTATGCTTGGCCAAATTGTATTTCTTATCTTACTAATTGTTGGGTGTTGCTCTAACCTAAACCATGTAATTCTCTAAGCGTAGTATCAACCCTAGCTCTCAATAAACTATGATCTTCTTAGTCACCCTGCTAGGGTAGCATGGCTACTCTATATATGACAATAAGAGTAACACACAAAAGTTTGTTTGCTGTGCATGGGTCATGACTGCCTCCTCTTCAACTTTTGAATCTCTCTTGTTAATTAATCCACTTGACAAGTATTCAAGAGAAATCTAAGAACAATGGTGTTTTTTTCTTAGATTCCCCCACCCCCTTTCTCCAGCTGATTTCTGAATTACCTATAGTCTAGTTCCTTTAGATGCTAAAAAAGGCAGAGCTGAACTGCCAATATTCTACAAGCAGCTAACTAAATTCTATTCACAAACATTGAGATTTCACAGTAACCTGCTCACAAAACATGGGTATTGGGTCATTAAACCAGACACAATAATATACATTCTGGGGAGATGCTACAAAAAAATAATGTAAATGAAAACGTTATTTTCTAATCATTTTACCATGATTTCAACATCTTTGCCTAAAAATTATGTGTTGTCATCTGTATAGCTAAATTGGATTGTAGTAGTTTAGTAAGTAACACTGACTGTAGAACAGAGTAGTCTATAATGAGAGAAATGGGCAGGAAAAACGTGAAGACTTAAAAAAAATATTAAGACAACCAGTTGTCATATCATTTACACATTAAACAGCTCTTTGCACAATTATTTGATAAATAAAATCATGAAAATTATGTAGGACAAGTTCCTACTGGAAACTATTGAGGAAATGTCACAGTGAATGTGATGCCAAATTTAGAGACACATGAACTGTAAGGCAGCTAATCTTTTTTGGCATATTTCTGTATTGCAGAGGAGTCAGGAGGAGGAATGGTTCATAAATGAAACATTTACAAATGTGACCCATGCCAAGAGCAGCATGGCTTCAATATAGAGAAAAGAATGACAGATGGAAGCTTTATGGTTGGCATAAACTATAAAATACAATAAATGCATTATTATCATTACTCTGTAGGGAAGCAAATCATTAAGTACTATTGTCAAATTGTTTATCATCAGAACTTTCTGCAATAAAGTAAATGCAAAAGAAATGATAATGACATTTTAACATGTAGGCAAATGGAAAATATTTTATTCAATATGGGTTCCCCAAGTACAATTAAGCATAAGAAAGCAAATGTAGGTGTTCATAAGACATTGATCAGTTTTCTTAACTTACTGACTACCCAAGATATAGATTATGGCAAAGAACTCTATAATGTTCAGAAACTATTAATATTTTGATGACTAAGTGAAATAATCAGGTTCAAAATTCTATCCTCAGCTTTTGTGACTGAGAAGATTAATACTTATCCTCCGAAGAGGCATGATCATATTTTAGGAGACTGGTTCTTGTTAATCAGGCATACAGGAGACTCATTTATAAATGAGATTGATTTATTCACTGATGATTTAACTCCCCAGGGAATCTCCTTCCCTGCAGGTAAATACATTCAAAGGACCAAATTACAGATAAAGATTTCTTAGAGAGTACTAAATTACTAGAAAGGAGTGACCCTGTTTTACTTTTTAAAAATCCTCTAGATCTGTTTCCACTTAATAAATGAATGATTGTATCTACCCATTTTAAAGCTGTTAAATTTGAACAGTGCTGAAGAAACACAGATAAATTTTCTATTTATAGGAATTATTTTTCGAATATAGGTATTGCCAACTATAACACTAGTATTTCAGACACTATTTACAAAATATGTAATAGTTCCCATAGTTATTGCCTATCCTTTATTGGCTAAATTTTAGAAGGCCTAGTTTTAAACTTTTTTTTTTTTTTTTGAGATGGAGTCTTGCTCTCTTGCCCAGGGTGAAGTGCAGTGGCGTGATCTCGGCTCACTGCAAGCTCTCCCTCCCGGGTTCACGCCATTCTCCGGCCTCAGCCTCCCGAGTAGCTGAGACTACAGGCGCCTGCCACCACGCCCAGCTAATTTTTTGTATTTTTTAGTAGAGACAGGATTTCACCATGTTAGGCAGGATGGTCTCGATCTTCTGACGTGATCCACCCACCTCGGCCTCCCAAAGTGCTGGGATTACAGGCATGAGCCACCGCGCCCAGGCAAGTTTTAATTTTTTGGAAAGAAAAATAGTTCTATCTGTAGATTCACTTGATTTATAAACCAATATTTTTTCCCAAAGTTTCTTACATGTGAGTAAAATTCTGATTCTATAGGCTGATTTTATTTTCAAATAAGGACAATGACATTTGCTGACCATGACTCATGATTTGGGGAGGAAGCTAAAATTTTAGGCATAGAGTCCAATATTAGTTGGCCAGGTTGCTTCTGCCATAAACTGCCTCTTTTTTTGTTTTTTAATTTATGAGACAGGGTCTCCTCTGTCACCCTGGCTGAAGTGCAGTGGCACGATCTCTGCTCACTGCAACCTCCACCTCCCCTGCTCAAGTGATTCTCCTGCCTCAGTTTCCCAAGTAGCTGGGAGTATAGATGTGCACCACCACCCTCGGCTCATTTTTGTACTTTTTTCTAGAGATGGGGTTTCCCCATGTTACACAGGCTAATTTTGAACTCCTAGGCTCAAGTGATCTTGAGCCACCTTGGCCTCGACCTTATGCAACCCTGGCCTCCCAAAGTGCTGTGATTACAGGTGAGAGCCACCCAGGGCCAGCCTTAACTTGCCTTTAACAGAGGTAAATATACTGCAGTTCTAATTTTTACTGGTGAAGAACAATAAGAGTTGTATAGACTTACAACCATTGATTTATCAATGAAAATAGTTTCTGTGTAAATTATCTTAATATTTTTATTCTACTTCAGTTGTTCATATTTCATCATATTCCATAAAGCTGCCATATTTGGAAAAATGCAAAATTATATGTTCTTCAGGAATCTCTTCTGTATTTTCTCTGTTCTTTCACTTTTCAAAGAAAATTTATCAGTTTAGGGATTTCAACTATTATTTTAATGCTGTCAACCTCCAAAACAGTATCTACAGCATAAATTTCCCTCTATGCTTCAGACGCAATTCAGTGGCCTCTCAAATGTAACATGTTCACATCTGAACTCACTGTTTTCTCATTAAATAGGCACCACCTCCTGATTTCTCTGTTTCAGTAACTGTTACCCAGCATCTGCCCAAGTACACAAATTGTGAACCAATATCCTAGCCATAACTCATCCCTCAATATTAACAACAAATCTATCAGTTTACAAACTGGATGTTGTAAGCAGAATAATATACCTGTCTCCCAGGCTGTCCATATCCTGATCCTAGGAACCTATGAATGTGTTGTTACATGGAAAAGGAAAATGAAGGTTGCAGATGAATTAAGGTTGCTAATCCGCTAAGGTTGCTAATCTCCCTCAAAATGGGGGACATTTTATATTGTTTGTGTGGGCCCAATATAGTAACAAAGGTCCTTAAAGTAGAAGAGAAAGTCAGAGAACTAGAGGAAGATGTGACTCCAGAAAGGCAGAGATGCAATATTGCTGGCTCTGAAGAGAGAGGAAGGCAGCCAAGGAACGTGGGTGGTCTCCAGACATTAAAAAGGGCAAGAAAATGGATTATCTCCTAGAACCTACAGAATGGAATGCAGTCACACTAACACCTTGATGTTAGCCTAGGGATATCCATGTCAGACCTCTAACCTACAAAATTGTGCAAATAAACGTGTGTTATTTAAACCACTGAATATGTACTAATTTGTTACAGCAGTAATAGAGAACAAATACAGTAAGGTTTTTAAATCATCTTCAAATATATGGCTTTCTAACCCCTACCAATTCCATCTAACTCAACTGGGATCTCTTCATCTTGTTTCTTTCATTGAATTCAATGCAGCCTCGGTGGTCTATTTGAAATGAAAATTTGATTTCTCCATTTTCTGTTCAAAACTTATTTTATCTTCAAATTACTCCTTCTCATTTACAATACTCCTAAAATATTTTCTATGAATGTGTATTTATTTATTCCATACACAGACACATACACACACATTTATATATATTTATATATAATATATATTTTTATATATTATGTATTTATATATAAACAATCCACTAGGTTCTGTGTATAAAGTTGGATCAAAACAAACATAGGCTCCACCTTCAGGGTGATTACAATCTCCTGTGAAAAACAGAAAATAACAGAAAGTATAAAATAAATATATAATTATATATTATGAGAAGCGCTATAAATCTAATTTAGCTTTCAGGCCCACAGAAAAATCTATTAATGAAGTCAAGAGATTGAGACCATCTTGGCCAGCATGGTGAAATCTCATCTTTACTAAAAATACAAAAATTAGCTGGGCGTGGTGACATGCACCTGTAGTCCCAGCTACTCAGGAGGCTGAGGCAGGAGAATCACTTGAACCCAGGAGGCAGAGGTTGCGGTAAGCCGAGAAGGTGACACTGCACTCCAGCCTGGGCGACTATCTCAAAAAAAGAAGACGCTAAATTAATGGTAATTTGTTAC
>NW_012121043.1:10362932-10418692 GCF_000951035.1 Colobus angolensis palliatus | reverse complement strand
GGTGGGTGGATCACCTGAAGTCAGGAGTTTCAGACCAGCCTGGTCAATATGGTGAAATCTCATCTTTACTATAAATACAAAAATTAGCTGGGCATGGTGACATGCACCTGTAGTCCCAGCTACTCAGGAGGCTGAGGCAGGAGAATCGCTTGAACCCAAGAGGCAGAGGTTGCAGTGAGCTAAGATTGGGTCATCGCACTCCAGCCTCAGAGACATAGTGAGACCTCATCTCAAAAAAAAAAAAAAAAAGTCATGATCAAACAGAGTTGAAGTATTCTATATATTTTTTTTAGATTCATGATATAAATTATATAATGAATTGGAAATATATAAAATATCACAATTATGAGTAGGTGAGGAATTTATAATAACTAGATACACACAACTGAGAAAACACAAACAACAAACACAGAATACTTTAAGTAGCCGCAAAACATTGAGAAGAGTACATTGCAGAGGGAATAGCAAGTCCCTGTGATTTTATAAATCCAGTGTTCTAAAAACAATAAACAGTAAGATAAACTTCATGCTTTTGTATCATATTGTGTCAAAGGAAGTTACTAGAGTAGGGTCAAAGCACTGACAGAACCACAATAACAATCTTGAAATCCTGATCATAAAGGGAAGGAAAAAGACCAGAAAAAAATATCGATTAAAAGGAAATCATAATGATTCAGGAGTTCAAACAATAAAAATAAATTTTATTAATTTTAGAATTTAGATTAATGTATTCAGAAAAGTTTTCTTTATATATATGTATATATACCTACATATAACTAATCTGAAAGAATCCACTCAAGACTATTTCAACTATTTTTTAAAAACTTATGAAAAAGAAGCACTATCTATTCAGAATAAAACAAATCAGATGGTGCTCTCTACACAGAAACAGTCAATGCATTATGGCCACTGAGGTTGGAGAATGAGGGGGAAAAAACATCAAATGGCATTTAAAAGCATTTAAAAAGAGCTATAGATGTGGCTATAACATCTTTGAAGTTAAATACAGGGATCCCACTGATTTGACACTTTCATCTTGAAGTAGCCAGAACGATACCTTCTACAGACCTACTATTTGGTTGGGTTTTTATATAAATTCAATATTTCTGTAAAGTTTCTGTTCTATTAGATACCAGATATATTGAAACCTCAGAAAATAAAAAAAAAAAAATGTTGAAAAATCTGTACACCTATTATTGCTCTCAAGCTGTAATTATACATTTTGATAATATGCCTTTACGCTTTAGAGGAGCAAACTGAATATATGGAGGTATGCAAGCCTCTATAGGCCAAGACTGCACATTACTGCTGGCTGATGAGTCTTCTCTTTTCTGGAAGGGGAGGTCAAAATGACATGAACAAGACATAGGTTACTCTGACCATGGGGTAAGTAGTAATTATCTGGTATATACTCTATTATAAGGACAATCATATCCTAGTCACATTATTTACAAAGAAATGGATGACATTATCTTTAAAAAGTTTGGAAGCCCAAAGAAAATGTATAAAGCAACTGTAAGAAAATCTTATTAGCTGAATACTTCTGTCTAAGGTTCCAATCCCAGGTGAGGAAGATGCTTATGTGAGAAACACCAACAGATGCAGTTATTATCTGCATCTGCATCTCCTCATCGCCTTTGTCAATCATCTGTTAAGTACTCTAAATCCAAGAACTGCAGGAGACACACAAATAAATACAGAGTGAAGGGCAACAGGTTGAAGGGGAGCAAGCCATTTTTATACCAGAAATTTTTTTTTTATAAGATACTTAACAAATTTAGTAAGATACTACACTACGTAAAATTCTGAAAACCAAGGTAACTGAGAACACTTAGCAAACTTATGTATACTTATGGAGGAACTTATGGAGACAATTTTGACCTTATGCTGTCCAGAAGATTAAACTTCACTTTTTTTATTATTTTCTGAGACAGTCTCGCTTTTGTCACCCAGGCTGGAGTGCAATGGTGCCATCTTGGCTCACTGCAACCCCTGCCTCCTGGGCTCAAGTGATTCTCATGCCTCAGCCTCTGGGGTTTTGCCATGTTGGCCAGGGTAGTCTTGAACTCCTGACCTTCAGTGATCCACCCAAGTCAGCCTCCCAAAGTGCTAGGAATATAGATATGAGCCACTGCACCTGGCCCAAACACCCTCTTGATGTAGCACTGGACTCACCTTGAGAAAAACTGGCATTTCCATTTTTTCTAGAAATTTAAAACTCCAGTTGCTCCAGATCAACTCCAAAATATCACGCATTATACTGAAAATGGTCCTACCATATCACCATTAATAATGATGCAACTGAGCTAAAACATCTGGTCAATTCAAAAAACAAAACACAATTTACAAATATGTACTTGTATGCATCCATTAAGTCTTTCGTTACCTACATTTCTCTTAAAGACGATATTTCTCCAGTATTACCTAAATTCAACAACTACTCTGAGCATCTGTCGTATGACCAACATGATGCTTCCGTGTCCCTGCAGATCTTGGTTTTCATCCCTCAAGCGTTTTTTTCTCACCATTCCATCCCTCAAGTGCAGCACTCCAGGCCGTACTAAATTTACTTCAAGTTATGAAAAACATCAGATTATTTGGGCCTTTTCATAAGCTAGTATCTTCTCCTCTCAGTGACTACCTACTCAGCCTCAGGCTCAGCTTAAATGGCAGTGCCTGTTAGAAGCATCTGCTGATATCCTTTACCTAAAGGTGAGGAAGTGACAAGTTTAATGGGTCTCCTTAAACTAATGCACATTCCACCATCAAAAGGCATGCTGTTATTGTAACTATTGATTTATCTCCCAGAAAAGGCTGTTTCATAGGTTTAGGGACCTTAGTCACCTTGTTCACTAACTTTTTTCTAGAACCTAGCATAGTATCCTATCAGAAAGTTATTCTAAGAGTCCAGATGAGAAATGATGGTAGCCTTGGCATAAAAAATTATACTAACTCACTCATGAAGGCCACAGCGAATTCTCATCCTCTAAATATATTTAACCCGTTTATGTCCAGTTTTGCTTCTAATTGGAAATTTTGCATACATCTGTTTATATTCCCATTTGTTTATTATTGGAGTTTATAGTCACTCAGATCCGTACTTTCTGAATAATATAAAATAACTTTCTTTTAAAGATGAGGAATAGGGAACCCTGGAAAAATCAGGAAACATACTAAAGATCCCTCAGGTAATTAGCATTATCACCAGATTAAAATCTGCTAAATTGTCCCCAGGCATACTGCCTTTCCCATCATGGCATAATAATTCCATGTTCTTAATTAGCACTCATGCTGGCAGGGGGAAACAAGATATAGAATATGTCTCCTCTAACTATATCACATAGCTGTTAAGGGCATATTTGATTATACTAAGTGATAATTATTTTTAAAATAGTTGAATTTTAATATTATTTTAATATATGTTTTGCATTTTCATTTGTTTTATTTATGTATATTTTTATTTAATTTTATTTTCTGTCACTTTTACTTACAAGAATCTCTGTGAGCTAGTTTTATCCCATCCTTCAATGAAATCTCAAATAGTAACATTAATTTTCCATGCCTTCTTAGTCATAAAATGTTCTCTTTCAAAAATTTAGACTATTTAGCTATAGAAAAAAAAAATTCTAAATTCATACAACTCAGCACTTCTTTTCTCCATTAAAACCTGAAAGCTTGCAGTGTGAAAGAAAATGTATTTACATTCTGTTCATAATCTGTCACTCACCAAAGTCAAGCCAATGAGATGAGTGAACTGGAAAATGGTCAAAACTGACTCTCTCTTATGTGACCATCTTAAGAAAATTCTGCTGGAAAATTCCAGTTTTGTGCCTCTTCCAACTAGTTATTTTCAACTTCTTCCTCACTTCTTAGATCACATTATGCCACCAGAAAGTCACTTGAACATTTGAGATAGTACCCTTTCCAAAGGCTTCTAGGACAGTTCCTTTCTTCATGGCCCACATCCAGGTACTGAAATATGTATCTCTGACCCCTAGGCACTAATTATGGGGCTATCTCCTGGTGCAGCCTGGCTTCTGACTCTGCTTTCCTGTCTCAGGCCACCTATCCACAAACTCTTACATCCTTATGCTCCTCAAATTACAGCAAACATGAATTAATCCTTGAATTCATCCCCTTCTCCACTCCAAAACACAGTTCCTTCCAATCTCCCCAAAATAAATTACTTACAATAGTTGAAACTGGACATTTCTAATGCTGGGAAGATAGGTTTTAAAAATCTTTTAACTATGAGCTGTACAGGAACGGTCTAGTGACTCACTTTAAAATTTTTAAGTACTGGCACCCATATATTGTTCTTGAGCTTGGAATTTCAGCTCAGTTTACGAATCTCATTCTAAAATCCTGTAGCGTAATATAATTATTTTAGCTGGCAATTGTTGAATGATTCCTGTATGTCAGGCACTCTGCTAAGCATGCTCTAAGTGCATTACTTCGTTTATTATTTATTTCTAGTTTTTTCAACGACCTTATTACAAATCCCACTTTACCAGTTGAGAAATCAAAGTCCTGAAGAGGTAAAGAACCTCCAGGCAGCACAGCTAGTAAGAGGCAGGACCACTTGAATTTAAGTCCAGCCAGCTGGGTCTTAAAGCCCAAGTACCTAACCACTACGCCTAAGGCCTCTATGATCTTGTGAATGACAAAGGAATAGGAAAGTTTAAGAACAAGGGAAGTAAGAGCAGCTTATAGGGCTAGAAGAGTGAAAGAAAGAAAAGTAATTTCTAATTTTTGACATTGGGAAGGGATCCTGCACTCTCCTGGTTTCTCACTGAAGGATTCTAACAAGCAACTATAAAAAATTAACACAGCAAGACTTAAAAGTTAACATGATGTTATATGGAAGTTTTCCTGACACAAAGCCCAAAAATAATTATCTTCCTATTTATTTAGAATTCTAGAAATAAAATACTGTGAAACTTGATTTTAAATTAAATTGATTTTATTAGAGTCCCATTTTACTGCTCACAGTGTGAAATGAATAAATACCAAGTCAGAATCATCCACATTTCTATTGATCAATAAAATATTTAAACAGGCACCTTTTAATGCTATTACCTTTGAGTTTTATAATATTTAAGACCTAATCAGCTCAACAGGACCAAAGTAATGGACAAATCTTATAACAAAAGGCTACAGACGTTTTTATTTGGCCAGTAATTTTGAAATTAAAGCCTGCTGGGAAGCTAAACTTCATGTCTTATTTACTTGAGCTTTGAAGGCTGCTCAAGAAGACAGCTCTAACTTTTGATAAGCATGTATTTTCCCCTAGGAAATTTCCACTTTTTTCAAATTGTACTGGAAAAAAAGCAGTTACTGTGTTAAGTTACATAGACCAAAATATCAAATTACAGCTATGACTGTAATTCTGTATGACTGTAATGACGGAACCTCAACATTTTCATATGTTTAAATGAGATTACAAACCTTAGAAATTTTTTTAAGAAATATAAGCATAAAGCTATTCAGATGATCTAAGAATAAGGAAAATGAGTAAATTCTACTCTGGAATGAAAAACATCTTATTTATTTTTTAAGCATATAAACATGACACATGTACCCTGTCTCAAAGGATTCTAGAACACTCCTGAATTATTTAGCGTTTTATAGCATAATAAAGTATATAATCAAATTTTCAAATAAACTTTTAAAATATTAAGATTTATTATTTTTTTTAAATAGGCAGAGTCTCACTCTGTTACCCAAGCTGGGGTGCAGTGGTGAGAACTGAGCCCACTGTAACCTTCATCACCTGGGTTCAAGAAATTTTCTTGCTTCAGTCTCTCAAGGCATACCACCACACCCAGCTACTTTCCATATTTTTAGTATAGATGGGATTTCACCGTGGTGGTCTGGCTGTTCTCAAACTCCTGACCTCAAGTGATCCACCCGCCTCAGCCTCCCAAAATGCTGGGATAACAGCAAATGTTTTTATAACAATTGATTTGGTAACTATTAATTTTCACAAATCTTTATTTCAACATATTTTCTTGCATTTCCTTAGACTTGACCAAATTTTTATTAAAGTAGAAATATTAAAAATAATTAAAAACTTAATCTAGGGTTGTTATCACATTTAGAACTTTAATATACATTGGTATAATTTCACTAAGTAAAACAAGCATATTAAAATTAATAGTAAAATCTAATTTGTAAGATAAACGTAACGAAATATATGTATAAATAAGACTGTCAACTTAACTCATGCAAACAATAAACCATTTTGAAACTTTTTTTAATTTCAAGCCTATGTAGAATGAATGAACACATTTCCTACAGCTAACAGTACTGCAAGTGACTATTACTTGCTATGTCCAACAAAACTGTGAATGTTATAAAACATGTCCCAACAAATTTTTCCATCTTCTTAACATTGGCTTTTGGTACAATGACTAACAAGCTACTGGTAATGTGTACTGAATGAATGAACACGATCCTCTCTACTCTACCTACCCCTAGATTACTTGCCCAAATTGTAAGTGATCTGCAATAACTCTATTGCATATCTTTAGAGGGGAAACTGAATTTTGGTGGCTTCCTATAAAATTGAACCGTTCTGAAGTATGCAAAAATATATAAATATTTTTTCATACAATTTATTCCCCATTTAGCAAAAATAACATCTTGCATAATTCTCTTCTTAAAGATTTCAACCCTAGAATCTTAAGAATCTTTTTAAATATTTCATTTCATGAATTATAATTCATATCTATATACCTGTTTATTTAAGCATAGCATGTCCTATCAGTTCTATAATAATACATTTTCTTTCTTCTTAAGAAAAACATTATTTTGACAACAGCAATGAAGAAACGTTAAAATACGGTGTGCATGTAGGGGATTCCTTAGAGTTCACTTTGGATCATCCTGCCATTTTGGAATAGAAAAAAAAACAACGAATCTGTCAGTCTATGTTTTGATAAATACCCAAAATTATTTAACAATTATTGTATCTTCCTTCAGGAGCAAGGCTGAGAAATGTAAGAAATTACTAACTACTTAGGGTTAATTAATAATCATTTTGGTTAAAATTTTACCAAGAATCATATATAATATTTTATTAATGGGACAGGTATAATTACATTTTTTATTTTTCTATGATAGCAAATGCTGTTTTCTTATTAAATATAATTGAAGCAAAAATAAATAGACTTTCACTCTACTGGATTTAGAAGAAAAATGAGAAATAAACCAGGTTTCTAAAAGATATCAGTTAGCATTTTCTGATGGACAGGCACCAAGGCTGGGGTCCACCCTAATAGAGCTCAACCAGCATCCAGAAAGACATACTGTTACAATTGCTACCATAAAGATGAGAAGTAAAACCCAATATACTCCCACTGACACCTTGATAACTAAAAGTCAAACAACCAAACATGAGACTCCAGCAGCAGTCTGGACATGGTCTAAGAAAAGTTATCAAGATTATTTTCCTTTCCAGCTACAGTAATGGTAAGGAACAACAAATATCTCTCAAGACAAGATAGGGTAAAGAGTGACTGGGGCTACTCCCATAGTTTCTTTCTTAGGAAACTATGAGTTTCCAGTAAATAGTAAATACACCCAGTAAATAGTCCTCTCTTGGTTCTTTTTTTTTTTTTCTTTTTTCCACCGAACCAAATGGGAAGTCTACATGGATTAGTTAATTGGAATTTTTCAAGCTATTAAAAAAGCTGTTGCGCATCTATTCCACATATCAAATATACAAAATTAGTTAACGATTTAATTCTATCTTATTTTTCCAAGTATGTTTGGCATATTATAACAATTAGAATAGAGAGTCTCCATTATTTTCACAAGCACATGAATTTTCAAATGTAACATAAAGATTACCTTCTTTAGTGTCATTTGGGATATCTGTTAATAAAGCATATTCATTAGACTCACCTCAATCCAACTGCGTCAGAATCTTACATGGTGCAGACACGTAATCTGCATGTTTCATACATTTTATCTTATTTATCTATTTATTTATAAACAAGCTTCTCGGGAAATTTATTATGCATTATGTGATGAATTCTTAATTTACTACATTTTGAGAATCACTGCTGTGGGACAGTGGCTTTCAATCTTCCTGGCTACTCACAATCAAAATACAGTTTACATTACCGACAAGCATATACAGAAAAGAAGCAAATTTCACAAAATATTTGCCTCTGACGTAATTTTATATTTTCTATTCCCTCATTTTATTTTTGTGTTTATCTTATTCAGTAACCCATTGGCTCACAACAGGCATATTGAAAAACACTGTTTAACAGATGTAAGCGTTGTGATTTTGCATTCTTCAAGTATTCATAAATCTGTAACTTTCTATCTCTATAACTCTATCCTAAAATATGAGGGGATTCATCATATTCTAAATATGGGTGGATTCATCCCCCATATTTCAAATAGACGTTCTAATACATCGTCACTGCTCAGGACAAGATTAGCTACCATTCCTAGATTTCACAATCTATCCCGGACTTATAATTGCAAAGTTGAGCCAGTTCTGAATCAGGGGAGCAGATGCTCCACAATTCAATGAACCCAGTGGAATCTTACCCTTCATATCCACAAATTCCTTCAAGGATATATAGAAGCATGCCAGGTTCCCCTCTTTCAGTAATTCAAATCAAGAAAAACCTGATAAAATGATGATATAATTAACACATTAGTTTTCCCAGCAAGTAAAGATTTAAAATATATCACTTAAATTCATTGATGGGTGTCAGAAAGTTAAGACAGGCAGAACAAACAAGGAACTAAGACAAAACCAACCAACCAACCAAAAAACCTCAGTAATCCGTGGAGAGCAATTACCAAAACATGGAGACCAACATCAGCAGCGAGGCATCATCAAAGTTACTGATGTGAGGACTTTATTGCATTTCTAGCTGGATAGGATAGTAAGTCTTTGTATGACAGCATATGAGCCACACTGCTGAATAAAAGTTAATTGGGCACAGCATGAGACTAACCCCAGCACAACTGCTCACCAAATTAATAAGTCTCCTCTAAGCCTCCACCTTGAATTCTAACAGACTGATTGTACTTGAAGAAATGCAACTTACATTTTTTACATGCTGCCACTTAATTATATTAGCTAAAGAGAAGAAATCCATTAAACTCTGGAAATTAATTTTCTTCTTTGATCATAAAAGCTACTTTCCTAAAGTTATTCTTTCCTCATTTAAAAAAAGAACTCATTAATCAAAAAATATTTATCTTATCTTTGGACTAATATGTATGTACTAGGAAGAAAGTAGTGAACACGACAAATAAATACATTCTCATGGGATGTACAGGATATCTTATTTTTGTTTCTTTTATCTATACATGTTCAAACTTGGTCTAAATAATTTTACAATTTATATATAATTTAATCATTTGTTCTCACAAAGACTACATGAATTGAGGATCAGCTTCTTTTAGAATACAATTATGCCTGCTGGGATCATCCTGGTTGACTTTTTATTTCAGCTGTATTTCCTTTCTTGACATCTGTCTTGATCACACACTTTCTACCTCTTCCCTCCTAGTACTATCAAATAGTTTTCTCTTACTCTTTCAAAAGTCAAGCTCGGTTGGAATTATCATCATGTATACCCAACCATTTATTACAGACAGTATTCATTCAAGATGTTCTGGCACAATTATATTTCATCATAATTTCACTGTTTTCTGATAAAAATCATGCTACACATCCTATACCACCTCATCATAACTCAGATATTCCATATTTACCCTCTTATCATATTTAACATCTCTATAAGGTAAACCAGATACAGCAAGACCCTTATTTTTGAGAGGAGGAAGCAGTGAAAGAATATAATTATTAGAGAAAGAAACATATGTCCAGAGGCTATTTTCATTTTAAATGTGACTAACTTAGAAGGGTAAAGAAATAATGCATGACATACATTTTTGTATTTTGTCACAGAGTCAGTCGGGGTAAGTTTAACTCATAGTACACAGGGAAAACCACAATCACTGAAATTTGAGGTATACAATAACTTCAATACAGCAGGTAGGTGACTGAGGTTCAAGTTTATAGACAGACACATAATTTGAGGAAATCACTAGGATTTGTTCTTAGCAAAATGACAAAGACATTTAAAGATTAGAATGAACAGGTAAGATTAACCTAACACCAGAACTACAGGTGAGCTGATACTCCTTGTGGCAGTTTTAAAGTATACACCCCAGGATCTTTTCTACTAAGTAAACCTACTCCTCTCCTCCAGCCCAGATGGAAACTGTATCAAGACAAGGGACTCAAATGGGCCTAGGTTCAAAGAAAGAAAGATTTAGTGGGAAATAACTGTATGGTACCAATATACTTCATACATTTTACATAAATATAAATATATTCAAATAAAGCATATCTACTGAGTAATACTGGTTTTTTCAAATAATAAAAAGTACAAGTTAGAGAAGGGGAGAGTTTTAAAAAAGTGTATTTCTTATTATTGTTAAGTATTGTCTTTGTTAAAGCATACTTTTCTTTAAGGCGTCATATAAACAAAGGCTGTTCCATGATATAGTCACAGCGATAATCCATATACCCTCAAGTTAGCTCATTTTTGGCTGGCTGCCAATTCAAGTGATAATTGTACTTACAGCATTCCTTGCTCCTCGCTCCAACACGATCCTTTTATTTTATATATCTGCAGCCAAATTTCTCTTGCTAGGAAAAAGAATTCTGCAGGCTCACACCCAACTTCATTACTACTATTGCTACCTGTTCACTGCCACCTCACTGACAGAATGCCCTCACAAAATTGACAAACAGGCTCTTCGTAACTAACCTAAGCTAAATATTACTTCCTGGAAGAAAAGGTTCTATAAATGTTCTAAATCTATAATTTAAGAGTCTTATTTAAATAAACATGGGGCCGGGCACGGTGGCTCAAGCCTGTAATCCCTGCACTTTGGGAAGCCGAGACGGGTGGATCACGAGGTCAGGAGATCGAGACCATCCTGGCTAACGCGGTGAAACCCCGTCTCTACTAAAAAAATACAAAAAACTAGCCGGGCGAGGTGGCGGGCGCCTGTAGTCCTGGCTACTCGGGAGGCTGAGGCAGGAGAATGGCATAAGCCCCGGAGGTGGAGTTTGCCGTGAGCTGAGATCCGGCCACTGCACTCCAGCCTGGGTGACAGAGTGAGACTCTGTCTCAAAAATAAATAAATAAATAAATAAATAAACATGTATTTAAAACAACATATATCATACAGATACTCCATACTCCCCCAACTATCAAGTCCCAAAATAATTTCATTAATTTTCATTTCTAGCTAAAAACCAATCCCTGAGTCCTTCCTCTTACAAGATTAAAATAAAACAAACACACACCTCTGTTTAATAAACAGTAACAGCTTGATCAAATATATTCTATCCAAGTCAACCTCTTCACACTGTATTTTTATTAACAAATGTATAAGAAAAGTAAAATAACCCCACATACAAATATCTTTACTTCGACAAGCTGAAAGCAAGAGATGACGTTTTCAACTTGCAGAAAGGAAATCCTACACATAGACACAGATGCTTATTATTAGAAATTAAGTATGAATTCTGCTATGAATAAATAAGATTATCTTTTTTTTAAAATTGTGGTTATCATAGAGTACCACTTTAAATTTTCTGACTGTACCAAATTTTAGAGACACTGAGTTGAAAACTGTAGCTTGGAGAGAAGCTGGCATCGATATTTAAAAAATATACATCAAGAGTAAACAGCCATCACATGCAAACCAAAATACCCTCTATCCAAGGTGTTAATAGATTTTAGAGCTGTAACATTCTGATTTGGACAAAGTGATGCTGCTGATTTTATTTTTCTGGGGGAATTTTTCCTGCTTATACGGAAAATGGATAGAGCAGGAAGGTAGATCTTGAATAAAATTAAAGAGTTCTTAAAGGGAGAAATTAAGACCAGTTAAAGTGTAATTAACCCTTAAAGGTATTAATACAAAGATTAGAGTTAAAATGTAATGCTAAAGAAATAATTAGAGGTTACGGAGGGAAGTGATACTTTGCAGGAACTTAACCTCTCCCATATAACCTGGAGAGGAACATCACTTTGTATTTTTTTCTCTCATCACAGAAGACAGCTCTAACCCTTGCCCTCCCACACCAATTAGAGAATTTAAAAGACAGGAAAAGGGCAGTTAACAGCTATCCTTGTTTAGTAGGAACAATCTTGATTCTTGTAAGTATAAACCTTATTAATTCATGCTGAGGGCTGGGATGAGATTTTCCATGTTATTGTATGAGATAGAAAGCATTTCTAGTTCTGTCATGATTTGACCAAGATTTTCAGAGACGACATTTTCATGCCGGTGAACTCAGACCTAGAGTACTGCTCTTGCCTGAATCAGATCTTCCTAAAAGGAAGAAATCTCAAGATGGATGGGAGGCTGCCTCTCACCAGAGGACCTGAAGAAGGGCAGAGCTTCTTGGCAGCTGCAACACAGGTACATGATATAAGAATACTCAATACAATGTTCCATCCGGGCACTTTTAATCTGGAGTGAATGATGGTAAGAATAGACAGAATTAATTTCAACAATGGTGGCAAGAGCAGCAGCTTTACTGTTTTCATGGCAGTGCTGCCAGAATCTGATACTAAACCTCCCTCAAAATAAATGCAAATTAATACACTGTGATGCTTAAATCACTTTTACTCAACATTTTAGAAAGATAAAAATTTTTATGTACACTTTTGTTAAATATATAAAAATAGGCAAGGTATGTTACAGAAAAAAAAAATGACAAAAATTCAACAGGCTTAAAACAACAGATCTTAATTTCTCTCCCAAACTACATCTCCATTATGGGCTGACAAGTAGTGACTCAGAAACCAAAACTCAGTGAGGAGCCACCAATCTGACTGCTGCTGGTCATCACGGAAGAGGGAAAGCGAGCCTTTAGAGAGGGCCACACTGGCACTTAGTGTAACACACCCACCTCGTCTAATCTACATTCATTGGACAGACTAGTCGCATGGCCTTTCCCAACCACAAAGCCAGCTAGAAAACTTGATCTTAACAGGTGTTTAGAAATCAAAAGATGGAAAGATCATACAAATTGTGAAAGGAAAATTAATCTTGGGGCCCCAACACCACTAAGCTAAAGGGAGAAGTGAAGCGGGAAACTGCTCAGAGCAAACCTGCCTCCCATTCTGTTCAAAGTCACTTCTCTGCTCACTGAGATAAATGCATATCTGATTGCCTCATTGGGAAAGGCTAATCAGAAACTCAAAAGAATGCAACTATTTGTCTCTTTCTACCTATTACCTGGAAGCCCCCTCTCCACTTCAAGTTATCCAGCCTTCACCTCCAGTTGTCCCACCTCTCTGGACTGAGTCAATGTACATCTTACATGTGTTGATTGATGTCTCATATCTCCTTAAAATGTATAAAAAACCAAACGTGTACCTACTACCTTGAGCACACGTCACCAGGACCTCCTGAGACTGTGTCACGGGCACATGTCCTCAACCTTGGCAAAATTAACTGAGACCTCTCTCAGATTTTGGGGGTTCACAAAACAATATTAATTACTACCATAATTTTTGTTTTTACCTTTAAAGCTCTGGTGGGTTCCCTTGAAACTTTAAAACAAAAATGAATTGATTTTTTTACTTCAGTTTTGTCAACTCCATTGCCACAGTAAAGCCAAAGCAAGTACATCTCCATCTTTTTCCTCTAAGCAGTCACTCTAATGACTCAACTGTACTAAATTCAAATTTCTGTCCCCCCTCAAGATATTGGCCAGTAATCAGTACCTTCTTTGGTTTAAATTGGCAGTGTTCCTGCCCACTCCAGAACTGTACCTTCACCCAGTGTGTCAGCTCTGAGTTAGGTAGAGAAATCACACTGACATCCTATACATAAGCAGTGGTCAGAGAGCAAGTAATTCATCTCCTCATCTTTTGCTCAGATCTCTAAAACTGCTGCTATCACTCTTGCTCACGACAGTGGGCCCAAGGTCCAGAATAACGCAGGCATTTTAAACTTCCTGTGAGAGTGGTCTAGACTACTGACAGACTTGCTGAGTCAACAAAGATGAAAACAACAGCACCTGTGTGAAATCTCTCTTGACTTCACAGAAATCAAGAGTCAAGAGAAAAATAAATAATTCGGAATAAATCAAGAGTACAGATAAATAATAGATATCCCAAACCCACCCCCAAGAGGTGTGTATATTTTGCCAAAAGAAGGTAGAATGAGTTAGGTATCTGGTTACCAGAAGGGCAAACTGAGAAAATCACTATTGTTGCTCACAAAATCTCCAATTTTCAGGTGCATGGTACAACCGCACTTCTTGTATCCTGGTGACTGGGACCAGAAATATGATTAGCTGTAACCAATGAGTTGTGAGCTAAGTGTCACTCATTACCTGTGAACTGGAGCACTTATCGGCCAGCACAGGATCCTCTGAAACCCATTGACTCTTTCAATAGTCATTGGCACTACTCTAGTCTAAACTGCAATAATTTCTTCCCTGAACAATAACAACAGTGTTCTAAATGATCTCCCATGACCAATTCCTGCCCTCTCCAACCACTGTTCATCCTGGGGCCAGAATTATTACTTTTTTAACTGGATTACTTAATCATACCTACCCTAAAACATACTAATAATATAATAGCTTTACTACTGTGCTAACAAAGGCCTAGTAAGTGCCTATAACATCAACAACCTGCCCAACAATTAGGATCAAACTACTAAATTTTAAGAAAGCTTATAAGGTTTCTCAGAAATCTTTTTTTCACATTCCTAGTCTATCGTAACTATTTTTTAACTGACACCTCTGGCTCTAGTCTCCATGACATTCCTCATTTCTAGGGTAAGCCGCTGCAGGAAGTCAGGGACCCCGAACGGAGGGACCGGCTGAAGCCGCAGCAGAGGGACATAAATTGTGAAGATTTCACGGACATTTATTAGTTCCCCAAATTAATACTTTTATAATTTCTTCTGCCTGTATTTACTGCAATCTCTGAACATAAATTGTGAAGATTTCATTGACAGATATCACTTCCCCAATCAATATCCTTGTGATTTCCTATGCCCGTCTTTACTTTAATCTCTTAATCCCCCCATCTTCTTCATAAACTGAAGAGGAAGAATGTCGCCTCAGGACCCTGTGATTGTGTCAATTGCACAAATTGTTTGTTGAGCATATGTGTTTGAACAATATGAAATCTGGGCATCTTAAAAAAAGAACAGGATAACAGCAATGTTCAGGGAACAAGAGAGCTAACTCGGAACTGGCCTCAGGTGAGCCCAACGGAACAGAGCTATATTTCTCCTCTTTCAAAAGCAAATAGGAGAACTATCGCTGCATTCTTTTTCTCAGCAAGGAACATCCCTGAGAAAGAGAATGCGCCCTGAAGGTAGGCTTATGGAAGGCCCCTTTAAGACGTGCCGCCTTTTATGGTCGAAGCAGAAGGGGTGAAATAAGCCCCGGTCTCCTGTAGTGCTCCCAGGCTTATTAGGAGGAGGAAATTCCCGCCTAATAAATTTTGGTCAGATAGGATGTCTGCCCTCAAACCCTGTTTCCTGATAAGATGTTATCAATGACAATGGGTGCCTGAAACTTCATTAGCAATTTTAATTGGTCCTGTGATCTCGCCCTGCCTCCATTTGCTTTGTGATATTTTATTACCTTGTGAAGTATGTGATCTCTGTGACCCACACCCTATTCGTGCACTCCCTCCCCTTTTAAAAATCGCTAATAAAAACATACTGGTTTTACGGTTCGGGGAACATCATGGATCCTGCTGACATGTGATGTCTCCCCCGGACACCCAGCTTTGAATTTCTCTCTCTTGTGCTATTTATTTCTCAAACCAGCCGAGACACTTAGGAATAGAAAAGAACCCATGCTAAACATCAGGAGCGGGTTCTCCTGATAGTAAGCATTCTAAAATATTAATTCTTATTAGTATGATTTCTCATTTCTTTATACCTATTAATGGGTTGTAATCAACTACAATAACAGTCCCCAACTAAAGTCTTCTAAAACCCTTAGGTATTTAGGGCAGTGGTCCTCAAACTTTTCGGCACCAGGGACCAGTTTCATGAAAGACAGTTTTCCCATGGATGACAGGTGTGGGGCTGGAAGCAGGGGGATGGTTTCAGGATGAAACTGTTCCACCTCAGATCATCAGGCATCAGCTGGATTCTCATACAGAGCGCACAACCTAGATCCCTCACATGTGTAGTTCACAATAGGGTTCATGCTTCTATGAGAATCTAATGCCACCACTGATCTAATGGGAGGCAGAGTTTAGGCAGGCAGTAATGCTTGTTTGCCCAATGCTCACCTCCTGCTATGCAGCCTGGTTCCTAAAAAGCCATAAACTAGTACCGGTCCACAGCCCAGGGGGCTGAAGAGCCCTGCTCTAGGGGATACTAAGTTTAAATGTACAAATAAAAACTTTTAACTTTGGATTTCCAATTTATAGTTTTTAAATCACTACATAAAAACTCAAACAGTTTTGCTTTAAAATGGAAGCCATAAAGATACAGACTAATGTCAGTGTAGATGAAGTGAACAACCAGCCTCTTTCTCAGCTGGGAACCACTAGCTTGGTAAAATTGTTCATTCTAAGTCACATAGTATTAAATATCTACCCAGAAATGACCACTAGTTAAAGTGAAAAGCAAGAAAAATACTGATGTAGAGCTACAATAAAAATATAAAATATAGTAAACATTTATTGGGGGAGGGGCTTTCCACATACAAAATGCACCATTCACATGTAACTACCTGAATGGTGCAGTGTGACCTTGAAAGAAGCCAGACACACTTCTCAGCTTCCTGGGCCCAACACAAACACATTCCTCCATACATCACAGCTTCCAGGGCCCAGTGTAAACATTCCAAACTTCCAGGGCCCAGTACAAACATTCTTCCATACATCACAATTTCCAGGGCCCAGTACAAACACCACCTGGAGAGTCCCCCGATAAGGTTACAACCGTTTGTACTAAGAGCACGGAAACCAATGGGAAACGGCTAAATGTATAATTCAAAATGTTAACCAATTGTAATGCTGTAACCAGAAGAATTCCCTGTTTCTCTGTAATCTTACATATCCTGTTTACATCAGGCTATAAAAAGCGAGCACATGCATTGTTCGGGGCCCTCTTGTATGTTGTGGAACGGAGGGACCAAGTTCGAACTTGCAGTAAAGATCCTTGCCGCTTGGCTTTGACTCTGGACTCTGGTGGTCTTCTTCGGGGAATAAACGGTCTGGGCATAACAACCTCTTCTTTATTTCATTATTTAGAACTAGGATATAACTACTATATAAATGAACCACTAAGTATTTCAGTGCAAATTTGTTAATTTCAAATATCGAAATACTAAGAAGTTTTATGCCATATTAAGCAGATGCCTTTTAATTGATATATTAAAATACACATTTGAATTACAGAAAATTATAATTATTCTGGTTACTATTAAAAAGTCAAACAACAACAGATGCTGTCGATGTTGTGGAGAACAAGAAACACTTTTACACTGTTGGTGGGAAAGTAAATCAGTTCAACCATTCTAGAAGACAATGTGGTGATTCCTCTAACACCTACAGGCAGAAATACTATTCAACCCAGCAACCCCATTACTGGGTAAATGCCCAAAGGAATATAAATCATTCTATTGTAAACACAGATGCATGCATATGTTCACTGCAGCACTATTCACAATAGCAAAGACCTAAATGTCCATCAATGATAGACTGGACAAAGAAAATATGGTACATATACACCATGGAATACTATGCAGCCATAAAAAGGGAGGAGATTAATGTTGTTTGCATGGACAAGAATAGAGCAGGAAGTCATTATCCTCAGCAAACTAACACATGAAAAGAAAATCAAACACTGCATGTTCTCACTTATAAGTGGGAAATGAATGATGTGAACATATGTAAACATTATGGGGGGGCGCAGAACAACACACACGGGGGCCTGTGGGAGGGCCACAGGTGGAAGGAGGTAAAGGATCAGGAAGAATGAGCTAATGGATGCTGGGCTTATTAACACCTGGGTGATGCGATGGTCTGTGCAGCAAAACACCATGGCACATGTTTACCTATGTAACAAACCTGCACATCCTGCATATGTACCCTTGAACTTAAAGTAAAATTTGGAAATGAAAATAAAAAACTCCAAGATACATTAAGTAAAAAAAAAAAAACTTGAAAAGAAAAATTATAATTATTTAATTTGAAAGTATGCATTAATTCTCAAATAGAAAGATGAAATACTGCCTTTCATTTTACTTTTAAATTAATTTTGTTATACTTAATAATATAATCAAAATGCCTCTGCCCAAAGTTGTCATATTACACCAGAAATGATTAAATGAGCTATTATTTAAAGGTATTAAAGATATTGCAGTGAAGATGGCCCAAAAGTAAGATATTATTGAAACATGTTGACCTGATAAAGTTTCAGATTGCCTCATTTTTCAATTGCTCCCATCCCCAGTCTGTCCTGGCCCTCTAAATGACATCTATACCAAATTAGTTGCATTTTCACAGACACACAAAATTCCTTCCTTGTCTTTGAATGATCTCTTCCATGTTTTAAAAATGCCCTTTACTGCTGATTCTCCCTCATCATAAACAATGTCGTTCAATACTCTGAACAAACATTATGTCCTGTGAGAAGCCTTTGTTGACTTCTCTATGCAGAGTAAGTCACACCACACTTCCTCATCCCCCAGGAAATCCTGTGCACATTATTACCAGATAGCAATTGCCACACAGAATTATGATAACTAGTTTATATATTTCTGTACTCTGTGCTCGTGACATCTAAGCTTTTTAGTTACAGAACCCATGTCCATCTGTTTCTAGGATATAACTTGAGAATGCAAGGCACACTTGTATTTGTTATCCAATAGCCAATATGAAAAGTCACCTCCACCTCCTGACCTCTGTATCACGGAATTCCTCTTGGCCTCCCTATCTTATCACTCAGTCTAGATGCCCTCACGTAGTGCCTTTTTCTTTTTACGTTCTCAACCTATCTGAGTGTTTTTGGGTAAGTTACTTAATCTCTGTGTGTCTCACTTTGCTCATTTATAAAAAGGGGAATAATAATGGTATCTACCTCCTAAGGGTGAAAGGAACATTAAGTGTGTTTATCTATGCAGAATGGTAGATTTACTTTCCCCTTTTTGCCCTATTTCAATCTAATAACCCAAGACAAGACTATTTATGTTGGCACACTGTCAAACGCTGCCGCAGGGCTGAAGTGTGCACAGGCACAATCATGGTGACACTTGGATACAATTGGCTTGTCTGCCCTTCCTTTTACTGTTCTCTTCTTTTTGACTCAAAAGGGAGGTAGAATGGCTCATCTGTTTAATGCTAACATGAATCACAGTTTCTGGAATTCAATTAATGTTTGTTCAGTAAATGTGGAATGAATTAAACGACTTGATCGGCAATGTTTAAAGATGTCAGCATTGCTGTAAAACAGTATGTGAAAGAATACAATTGTCGAACACTTCACAATTTTCAAAACGTTTTGACAAACAATATACCATTGCTACAACAACCCTGTAACATAAAACCTTCAAGGATTATCAGCACTTTGCCAAGGAGGAGACTGTGATGGAAAGAGATTACAATATTTGCCCAAGGCCACAAAAAGACCAGTGTTAGCTAGTCAACCTAGTTAATCTGTCTGGTGCCAACCTAGGAAAAAGTTTATTATTTTTTAAAGCTTCTCCATACATTTCCCCATGATAGTAATAAATTAGCAAACTTCAGGTTAAGTATTAATGGCCTAAATGATTTTGCCTGATAGTTATTCATGCACTAGTATGATGCCAAGAAAAGTGATTTCATGATTTGAGGGAGAAAAGAAAATACCGTTTATGAAAAAATTCACAGAGATGAAAGCTACTTGTCAAGTGCTGCATACCTCATGAAGTGGCAAAGTATTGTCTCTAGATTATATTTCAGAGTTTCTTCCTACATAAACCAAATAGAACCTAAGATGAATTTTATACAAGTAATATGAAAAATAATCATCATCAATGCTTACTTCCCGTTAATACTGTGAAATTCTTGGCAATATTTTTGTATAATTTTTCTTGCCAAAGTTTACTATGCATCTCCATTTAGAAATGACAAGATTTATTCCACCACATTTGTTAAGGAAATAACCAATACGTATGTGGGTCTACTACATGCTTAATAGTTAAGAGTCTTCACAAGAGAAAGAAGAAAGGTATTCAAAATTAATTGCAAGTCTTGTTTACAGAGATAAATCTGGGTGGGACCCAAATATGGGTGTTTTTTCCAAAAATCCCCATAATGATTTTGATATGCAGCCAGGGTTAAGAACTTTTGGCTTCTCAATAAAGCACAAACCACTTAGCATAGCATTCAA
The DNA here is from genome assembly GCF_000951035.1 of Colobus angolensis palliatus. Lineage (NCBI taxonomy): Eukaryota > Metazoa > Chordata > Mammalia > Primates > Cercopithecidae > Colobus > Colobus angolensis. The sequence goes on along the minus strand of NW_012121043.1, from coordinate 10,398,262 downwards.
GGCTCTTGCTATCCTCAACAATGTGCATGTATTTTCCTTCATTGTTTGCCTCATTCCCCCTCACAGTCTTTATCTATTCCCAGCTATTTGCCAGTCACCTCTCTCCCTGCCCCATATGTATTTTCCAACCCCTTGAACTTGATACTCCCTCTGCCTGGAATGATTTGTAAGTACTAATTATCTGATGAGCACCCACTCATGTTTCAACTTGTATTTCAAGCTTCACTTCCTATACAAAGTCTTTCTTGAAATTTGAAAGCAGGTATGACCACCACTTCCTCTGATGCTTTGATAAGCCATTCACACTTTCATCACCACATCTATAACACTTGTTTCTACACATTCGACTGTTTCTTTGTATTAAATATTAAATTCACAGAGGACTAAGACTAAATTTACTCTTATTTCTATCTCCAATACAGGGCCAATAGTTACATATTTAATAATTGCTGGTTGTGTTCGTGAATTCCAAAGGTAGGGATCTAGTTTAATTTCCAAATCTACAACTTACTATCTTTAGACCTTGAGCAAATTACTGAAACTCAATATGTCTTAGTTTTTTAAGTGCTGTTGACTTAAAATAACATGAACTATTTCTTAGTTCAGATGTGATGACTGAATGGAATAAAGACTAAATTGCTTAAAATATGCTAATAACTTAAGGTTGGCTATTACACCATTATTATTACAATTGTTGTGTGGCTGGACAGCTGCTCATAAATTCCATCTATAAATCTTCAAAACAAAAATAGTGTCTTTTTTGCCATTTGATAGATAATTAGAGGAAAGCCAAGATATTAAACCATTTTCCAATAAATTCATTGTTAATAAGGCACAGAACTGAGACTCAGTCCAGGCCTATTTGATTATGCAGCTTTGAATAGAGTAAAAAATTAAAGAAATATAGGCAGATACAAATCAAGTACCTTACTGACCAAACTTTAACAGTAAGCTATCTCTGCTATATAAATCACCATCTCCTCTTTTGAATCCAAGAAAACTCCCCCTAACTCATTTTTAATCACTTCTTAGAGTTGGAAGGGAAAAATAAAAACACAACAGGGTTTCCAGGATTTTCTCTCTGTACCCTTAGAAATTCAGAGCAACTCCAATGTCTTGAGCTTTTCATTACTGCTAATATTTCAGAGTTGTGGTATCAATACACCTTCACAAAATACTTCTAATTCTTCTTTCGCATTGTGCCTTTTATTCCATTCTTTTTTTTTTTTTTTTTACATGAAAACCTAGGTTACACATGACTTTTCCTTTATTCTCTAGCTACTTATTTTAGTGAGAAAAGGCATGGGCAGAACATGCAGATTTTCCATTATGGTCACTATGTAATGAGAATCATATTTTTCTTTCATTTTTTTTTTTCTGTTTAATGCACTGGTACTCAAAGCCTGCGTTTATGCAAACGTTACATACTCTGCAAACTGAGGTATATGTAAATGGTCATCATCCACACAGGAGCTGCCAAAATCTTCCTTATGGTTTTCTTTTTGTCTTCTTCCAGAAATTTATCCAGGGAGATGCTTTTTTTTTGACATTTAAATCAGCTCAGATTAATTTATACAAATGTATAATTGATACTTAAAATCTTAGATTTTTTTCCAAGAATATTTAGTCATAGTTATTACTGTTTCTTTTGTTGTGGTCAGTTAACTTTGGGAAATATTTTTTTTTAATTTTATTATGGGTACATAATACTTGTATATATTTATGAATTAGAATAAATGAGATCTAGTATTTTGTAGCACAATAGGATGACTACAGTTAACAATAAGTTATTGTGTATTTTAAAATAACTAACAGTGGAACTGCAATGTTCTTAATGCAACAAAATGATAAATGCAGTTAGTTCTGAAGGAAAGCAGCTACCTTAGGCTCTTTTTTCACACAACACTCTTACAATGAGGCACTTCAAGCTTCAGGAAAATGTTATTAGCTCTCACTCTGGTTTAGCTTTCTTCAGCTAGATCTCTTTTATATTCTAAGACATGATATATTCACTCCATCTCTTATCATTACACAGACACCATAGTTTACTCCTTAAGAATGCAAGCTTTGGAGCCATAATGCCTAGCTACAAATCCTTACTCTGTAAACTAGTTTGCTAGAGCTGCTATGGCAAAGTACCACAAAGTGGGTGGCACAGAACACAGACTTTTATTGTTTTACAGTTCTAAAGGTGAGAAGTCTGAGGTTGAGGTTTCACAGAGTTGGTTTCTTCTGAAGGCTATGAGGGAGACTCTATTCCATGCCTTTTTCCTAGTTTTCTGGGGGCTTTCTGGCAATTTGTGTATTCCTTAGCTTGTAAATGCATAACACCCATACCTGTCTTCATTTTCACAGGTCATTCCACTTGCGTACATGTCTGTGAACAAATTTCCCCCTTTATAAAGACACCAGTCATACTAGCTTAGGGGTCCAGTATGACCACATCTTAACTATTTACATCTGCAATAACACTATTTACAAAGAAGGTCACATTCTAAGGTACTAGGAGTTAGGAATTCAACATATGAATTTTGATAGGACATAATTCAATGCAGAAGATATTGTAACTAACAATCTTTAACACTGGGCCAAGTTACTTATTCTGTGTTCCAATTTTCACACCTACAAAATGAATATAATAATATTACTTGAAAGGGTTGTTGTGAGGATTACATAAATATACTAAACTACTTGGTGTAGTATCTAACAAAGAGTGAGCACTCAAAAACTCATAGTTTATACTATTGCACGTGGGAAGGTAGCTCATGGAAAAGTAATCTCCTCAAATTTTTCTTAGATGAAACATTGGCAGTCTTAAAATCCAAGTTCCTTAAAATGTCAGTTACTGGTTATATAAAAAATACTAGACTTAGAAGTATATTGATTTTGTTATAGAGTTTAGGAATCAATTTATTTTTAAAAGCACAATTGTATATGGAAGCCAAATCAATACTGGGCACAATACCGTGTGGCACAAATTTTCTCATATTAACCAGGCCAATAGCAACAGCCAAAATATTATACAATAATTTGAATGTACTGAAATTGTGGACTTAACATGAGCTAAAGGTCAAATATCTTGTAAAAGAAAAGTTAGAAGTTCAGGTCACCTACATATTTCCTTATTGTCTATACTGCAGAATAAGAGTTTTATTAGGACAGGCCAGGTACGGTGGCTCAGGCCTGTAATCCCAGAACTTTGGGAGGCTGATGCGGGCGGATCACAAGTTCAGGAGATAAGAGACCATCCTGGCTAACACGGTGAAACCTCATCTCCACTAAAAGTACAAAAAATTAGCTGGATGAGGTGGTGGGCGCCTGTAGTCCCAGCCACTTGGGAGGCTGAGGCAGGAGAATGGCGTGAACCCGGGAGGCGGAGCTGGCAGTCAGCCGAGATTGTGCCACTGCACCCCAGCCTGGACAACAGAGCAAGACTCCGTCTCTTAAAAAAAAAAAAAAATAGTTTTATCAGGACAAAGGATGTTTCAAATTAACTTGGGGAAAAGAAAATATATGCTAACCTACTGGGACTTTAGCTTTTAGCTTCATGATTCTGTTATAATATGCATTCTATATTGTTAATATTCTATCGACGGCAGTAGTAAAATGTTACATAACCATCCTAGCCTGAACTGTTAAACTCTATAGACTCTTAGTTAAAGTCATATTCACTTCCAAATCGAGATTTTAAAATGAGGGCTAAAATCTGAAAGAAGTTATTTGGATAGTTACATGAGCAGTGAGGTGATTAGATATATGCTGAGTTTTGGCCATCCATTACCTATTCCACTTGTTTTAGTGACAGCATTTTTAAGGAATTACTTTTCCCACATAGTGTCCAGTCATGGTAAGCTTGTCAATCAAAAGACTCTACTTTTTCTATAATGTAGGGGCTAGACCCAGTCAAGGCCAATCAGATTTCCTCTTGCAGCATCGAGAGTTTTCAGCTGAGTTATGCAAGGAGCGGAAGCAGAGTTGAAATCAATTCAACCCAAGGGGACTGATGAGTAATTCTTGATGCCTACATTTCAGGTGTTGCACTGGTTGCCATCATTTCCTAAAGTTGTTTTCTAAGATATTCTTTGATTCTGTGGACTTGTATCTAATATCTTACAAGTAATTTATTTTCTGTTTATGTTAGCTAGCTTCAATTCCTATTGCTTGCAAAGAACTGGAATGATACACCTAAGGATGTCCAAGTCAGGGTTTCTCAAACCATCTGCAAATAAATCATACAAGGATGCCTATTAAAAATGAATATATCTATGTAACAAGCCTGCACATTGTGCAGATGTACCCTAGAACTTAAAGTATAATAATAATAATAACATACATTACAGGAATGGATCATCTTTATTCTTAATAAAAATGCCAATTGGCAAAAAAAAAAAAAAAGAACAATCACAAACACTGTCTCATAGACACTAAATCCAACTCATTGGAGTGGGCTCAGGAGAACAAGTTCTGCAACAATTCTTACAGACACTAAGAATTGACAGGTGCTGTAATACATCGAAATTGGAAGAAAATCAAAAGTAGCCCACATGGGGGAGGATCAGGGGCTGATGACTCAAACTGTGTGGCTTCTCAGTAGGTACTGAAGTTTTCATTACTGTTCATTAATCAAGACAGCTTATATAGTGTTTAGCATGCAGTTTAAACATACACGACAAATTAATAAGCAGGTAATAAACAAAGAAGCAAAAGCACATAGTAAATGGTCTTATACCCATAAAAATACTATACATAAATAAAATGAGAGTAAAAATAACAATATTACTTAAAATAATAACTATTAGCTTCTGATTCTAAAAATATTCAAGGAATATAAAATACAGGGAAAGCAATTATTTTTCTTAAATCAGTAGATAAAATGGTATTTATCGTGTACATCATGATTTTTTGAAGCATATATATGTGTGTGTGTGTGTGTGTGTGTGTGTATATATATAATGGAATGGTTAAATGTAGCTAATTAACAAATGCATTACCTTCATAGTTTTCACTTGTGCAGTGAGAACACTTAACATCTACTTTATCATCATTAACCATGCTTACCATGCTGTACAGCAGATCTCTTGAACTTCTCTTTTCTAACTGTAACTATATATCCCGTGATCAATGTCCCCCCATTTCCCCTTGCCCCTAAGAATTGTTCTCCAAATAATCTTTCTAGTATTTTTAAAACAGATTATTTACAAAAGATATAGATTCAATGTGTTTAAATATTTTCAAGACTTAAAAATAAATAATATTTAAATGTAATATATTTACATTTTAATATTCTAGAAATTTTCCTGAAATTCTCTTTCCCATTCATTAATAGAAAGTACATGGATCAAACAGGCCTAAAACCTGCTTTATTTTTCCTTTTTGGTTACCAATTTGCCCTATCAGCTTTGCCAAGTAACTTAACGTTCATATAAATTCCATTAGTAAAATAAGTACAGTAATTTATGCTACTTAGTTACCTTAGAGAGGTGGAATAAAAATGAAGAAGTGGTAGAATTAAGTTAATATGCACAGTTGAAAAGTATTTGGTATTTTCTTTTTTTTCTGGTATGTCAAATCCTCTATCAACTGGAGATACAATACATTTTTATATGCGCATTAGTGAGAAAGACTGCTGAATATAAAACATGTTCGAGTTTTTCAGAGAAACAGCCTCTATAAGCACAAAGACCTGATGTTATCCATTTGTTCTGAACCTAAATTAGAATTGATACTCCTAATAACTAGTCTCAAGCAAGTTATATTCAGAATACTTAATGTAATATGACCTGAATTATAGCAGAAAAAATAAAAATGTACACATACTTGAAATTTATAGTTATTTTCATTACAGCACTAAAGTGAGATACTTAGGATTATGTGAAGCACTGCACTCTAGTGAAAGAGAACTTGTTTATGGAGCAAATAGCATACCATTTGTGTGTGTGTGTGTGTGTGTGCACGCCCACGCGTGCATCCGCGTGTGTGTGCATACGGACAGTATTAGATCAGGGTATAAGTAACTGCCTGAAAGGTTATAAGAACTACAGTAATAGCTAGGTAAGCTATTTTGAAATTGTAAGCAAAATTCAGTAACTCAGATATAACATACAATATTTATTTCAAATATATTTCCATTTCCCATGTATTAATATGATACTCATCAGCATTTAATACAGAATTTCAATCTTCAAGTCAGAATGTGGAAAGGAACAAGGTGATAGGCAGCAGATACTACATCTAAGACTACATCTATTTCCACTTGAGACTGGAAGAGAGCTCCTATACAGCCATAAATTGCTGCATATAAAGCACTAATTGTCGAATACCAAAATGTTTTAAAATTATGAGTAATTCCCAAGAAGAGGAGGGCAAGCAAATGACCACACCTATTTTCCTCTGGGTACTTATGAAGGGCACATATTCCTCCTAATCCAGCTATTTCTAGTACAATCTTATTGGAAAAGGAGCATCCTGTAGTGAGGAAGAGCACATATTTTTTGACAGGAACTAAACTGTCTGGAGTTCAAATTCTGGATCTGCTTCTGGTTATGTGACCCCAGAGTAATTATTCATTCTCCCTAGGCTTCAGTTTTCTCATCTGTAAAATGAGACGATTATATATTTAACTGTACTCCTTACCTTCTGGACTATGTGGGGTAATTTTTTCCCTTTTAAGTTTCCAAACATAAAATGAATGATTCTCCTCTATTCCCATCAAATTTCTTTTTAAAAAGGAACTTTCATATATTTTAAGCAAAAGTTCTTGATAAACAGATGATCCTTATCAGTCTAAGATAAAATGTGAGGTGCTTGTTCTTCATACCTCAGTGTACCCTTTCACAACCATTATAAAGTTGGGCTGAGACAACTTCCAACCTCCAAAACACAGCCAATAAATATGAGTCTGGAGCTTCGTCTATATGTAGAAATCTATTTCCTGACTCTAGGCACCCCAACTTTGTCTGAGTCATTATTTTTTGCATTATCTCTAGATCTGCAAGTGTTGCCATTCAAAAATGGAAACTCATTTGTCAGTAAGAGCATGTGATAAAAATTAATCCTCCGGTTGCTAAAAATCAAGAAGGATGTGTAGTCAGCTCTTAGCTGGATATCAGGCAGCAAGGACAGTCTAGACTGGTGGTTGTGCAAAACCACCAAAACAGATTAGGAAGCTCAGAATGATGGAGGTGTGGAGGTGTTCAGGAATGAAACAGTGTTGATCATCCAGGAAAACACAGATGGAGACAGACACAGCCTATCTCTTTCACTTTTGCTAAAATACTTCACCATTTTAATCTGGCCAGAAACCATGGTCAAATATCTGATTCCAGGGTTTATTACCAGGAACAAAGGACAGGTGGACAAGCCACTCCTAAGCACTCATAAAAACGAAGGGGAGCTGGGTGTGTCTAAAGCATATGAAAGTGGATTCCATATCCTTAAGGTTACCTTTAAGATTTCTTTTGTATCCCTAAACACCACCTCTCAAACTCTTGACTTGAGTTTCCTGATAAGAGAAAGAGCACACATCGTGCACACATAGGTAGCTTGTTTTCGTTTTCTTTCATTCCTTTGCTCTTTGTAAGTTCTGTGGGAATGCCATCATGTTAAATAGGTCCATGTTATCTCCTCTGAAGGGATTAGGAACTCATTTTAGTATCAGATGGGAATAAAATTCCTAGCCCAGCTGTTGCTCTGAACAGCCTAAACGGATAGGGCAAAAGTTTAGTAGAACCCCACTTAACTGAACTCTGATATGTTTAGGAGGTTTTGTTTTGTTTTTCGTGGTTTTTTTGTTTTTGTTTTTGTTTGTTTGTTTCTTTTTGCAGGGATGGGGGCAACTGATTTTCTTTTCTCAGAGAACTTTTATTACTCTCTTCTATATTCTTATTTTTCCAGAGTATAACAGATTGGCAAAATTTTCAAAGTAAAGATGTTGGGGTGAAGAGAGAGTAAACATCCGAGCCACAAAGACAACCCAAAATAGAACAATAATCATGAATTTTTAACTGTCTTCTTAGCCACTCTAAAGTAACCCCTGAATCTCCATTAGACTGTTCTTGCAAGCCTTCTTTCCTTATTTTCCTGTCACCTCTCTTATGTTCTCTCTTAGCAGCCCAACAAGTCTACCCATTTAATTCATGCAAAGGAATCTGGGACTCCTGTTGATGCACATGCTCTTGTTGAAGAGTCTTTTTTCAAATAAATAAAGTTATCTCTCTGAAAACATTTTCCTATTTTGGGACATTTATTTTGATTCCAATTCTCCCATTTCATAAACAAGGCTGAGATGAAAATTCTTGTATAGAATTCTTGGCCTGCCTTTTCCTTATCATTTCTCTTGAATTTAAATTCATAAAAGTGGAATTAATTGATCCAAGTATATGAACAGTTTTCACTATTCTGTATAATTGCTTTCCGGCACACTTTATATCTTCAAAAGAAATACTTGCCATCATAACATCCTCTGAGGCATGATATATTAACCTGAAGCCATAACATATCTAGAAAATGAAGTCAAATAGGATAGGCAAGTGTTCTCTACACATCTTTTAACTCAAAAAATTAACAAAAAAGACTAATACATATTGTTCCATAAAAATCATAAACTCCAAAAATATTCAATATTAAGCAATGAGGACTGGAAAAGAAAATTTCTTTGCTTTCACATGGAGAGTCATCCTAGTTCTTACTCAAATTCTCAACTTTCTTTCAACTGCTTTCCAGCTTTTCCCACTCAAGGAAAACTTTCTCAGAGCTGGACAAATGAGAAGACTACATATGTGTGTGAGGCTTTAAGATCAGTGCACACATGCAGTAAAGCCAGATGCCCATGCTTTTGTGTCAGCTTCCATCCATGTAAATGCTCCTCCTAAGCCTGAGTTTACCTTCCCCACCCTCTGGCATCCACCTACACCCAGGCAGGTGTCAAACACTCTTTTCATATGTATATTAGGTGACTGGATTTAGGCTGATTTAAATTGGAAGATAAGGAACCCCACTTAGGAATAAGTTACATTAGTTGTAATTGTACAACTAACCTATTGTCAGGGAGCTTATCACTAGTATATGAAGTACTTATTCAGTGATTGGTAAATGGATATTTTATTTCACAATCGCCTACTGACCAATATGTGCATGAGTCTTCAGAAGCAAATCTCAGAAGGAAAAGTGAAAAAACTTGAGGGCTGAAGCCCATTTTGTTTTTGAAACTGTAATAAACATAATTAAAAGACAGCTTGGGAAAAATATTTGGAAATAACATGAGGTATATAAGGACTATATAAAGAACTTAAGACATAAAAGCATAAACTATAATCATTCCAATTTAAGAACAGCTAATAGAAAGACACAGAAAATAGCCAATGCACATAAAATATTCGCTATCTTTGCATTGGAATAGAGCAAGTTCATATTTTAAACCAGAAGTTGAAAGCAACTGCACTGAACAGGATAATCTTGAACTTGGAGAGTAAATGGATCATTTACTAAAATACTAAAGAGGAAACTGGTGTTTTCTTTTTTACAGGTACCATTTAAGTCTCTTATATTCCAGTGCCACATCTAGAGCGGAATTTCTAACTAAGCTAGAGATGCATTTGAAAAAATGGGATCCATATCACAAGTGTCTTATGTGTGTATTACGGTCTATCTAAAATATTTTAGAATTAAGGTATGAAAGCTTTGGAAATATGTCCAATTTAGTAAAGTCTGGTTGTAAGTCGGATTCTGACAGCCTACGTAAATAATCTACTATCAGAGAAAACACGTCAAAGACTTATGATATATAATCTGGCACAGAATTAAAATAACTTTTATGACAGCAATAAATAACCACATGCTAGATACTGTATAAAGATTATAGGAGAAATATGTTACTCTAACCTTATAAAAATACTTATTTTCATAATTTAAAAATGATGCCTGCACTAGAGTGCTGTACTTATAACCAAAAAACCTAGATGTATTCAAAATGAGGAATAATCTACTAGCGTTATCAGTAGACCTCTAATTTTTTAAATAATTATTAAAGGTCATCATTTTTATCAACATATCTTTAATTGTTATAATTAATTATTTCCAAAAGGCTATATCACATATATGAGAAGAAGGGTCATAAAATTTTTAATTTAAAAATAGGAGTATAATTATAATACAGAAACTAGATTGATAGTTTTCACTGCTTTTTGACATTCTAAAAGCACAAATCTAAATGTCAACAGCTAATCATGGGTAATCTGCTATTGATTTTTCTCTGTTTAGAAACACCAAGTTCTGGCAGCAATTTCTAATTCTATGTGCTTCTCAAATATAAAAATACAGGCTCTACCAAACAGCAATTTACCTAATTTCTAAAGATAAGTATTAAAGAATACAAGCAATTCCAAAGTTCTGCAATACTGCTAAAAACAAATATTTAATACAGTTAGGAAAGAGAAAATTACAATAAAAACATTTAACATGATAGGGGATGACAAGTAACTAGGGGTATTTGAAGAAATATTTTAAATTGGATATATCATAACCATACATGTATTGTCAATTTTATGTTCATCTAAAGGTAAAATAATCAATAAACAAAGGCATACAGAATCTAGTAAAATTTAGATTTTGTGTTGTTATATTTTAAAGAAAGCTCTCATCACTAAATAAAACATTTTTAAAGAGCAAGATAAAGCTTTTATAAAAAACAGCCAAGTCACATCACTTACTTAAAAGTTCTATGCTCAATCTAAAACATTATTCACTTGGATATTAATATTTTATCCTTAAATGCAGAAGTTTTAATCTTTAAACGCGTAAAAACTAATTCAGTTACTTAAAAATGGAGGTCTCTGGAGGAGTCATTAATCTTAATTCTCTAATTATTTTCATATATTCATGATGATAAATCCTGATAAATGTGAGTTTCATTTTCATTTCCCATGTGTAACTCAAGCTTCTCAAGTTCTCAAGCTTATTTGTATGTAAAGTTTATATCATTTCTCTTCATTTTATCCATCTTATATTGTATTTTAATTTCAGCTACACCTCTTCAATTTTATCACACTGCCCTCTGCGGGAGGGCGGGGGTGAGGGAGCTAGCAGATCTTATTTCATTTTAAGGAGTCACACAAATCATGGCTAACATATGGTCATGACCAATATACTGAATGAATATTTACTCTCAACATCTCTGTATATTAGTTCCTAGATCCTTGAGAACAGTACTTTTCATTTCTCTAAACAATAGTTTGTAGATGGTAATTCACCAACTGTACAGCTGAATACATGTTAACTTCGATATTTAAAAATTGTTTGAATTATTTACTGACCTCATTAGCTAAACTGTAAGCTCTCACAAGTTGGGGCAGTGGTCCCCCTTTGTCTCTCCTGTTTCTCAACACATCAAACGTAACAGGTGTCAAAATACTTCATTTAAAAATTGAATGAATATTTGCTTATTGTCGAACTAGTTTGAGAAGTCTAAAAAAAGTATATTATATATAAAACCTAAGAGATTAAGAACCTAAATATTTATATAAAAGGAAAAAAACCTAAAATGAATAAATTTTAAAAACCCAAAGATAACTACTGACATATTGCAATGAAGAAATATTTGAGAAACTTACAACAGAAGTATGTTTAAAATTTTATCTGATTTTAAGGCTTGGTAGCATTTAAATATATATATATATATACCATTTAGCTTTAATAAACGTATTAAAACTTTAGATTACTAACGTTAAAATAAATTACTAAATTTAATTCCACATTTCTGGTTAATAGGGTTCTTGAAAAATCTAAGAAAATAAACAAAATAAATAGATTGCTGGTCGTAAAGTAGTGAGTATTATATAAGTTCTTACATGTGTAATTTTTATTAAACAAACTAGCAAGCTGTTATTTTAATAACCTAGGTGAACTACATTTTTTTCTAACCTATAAAATGAAGTTATTATACCCTAACACAATAAGACAATAAGTTATCATACTATAAGTACCTTTTTGCTCTACTATGGTATCGTAAAAATAACAATAAAATTGGAGCATGCTAATTTCTACTTCTTTTCTAACCATGTAAAGAAATGTGCTACACCAACAGTATATACTTCCAACGTTGTTCTGTTTCTTTTTCAGATAAAAATGAAGATCTCTGACTGTTCCGTCATTAAACTGAACATATAAAATAGCCTAGGTGACAATGAACTTCCTCATTAAATGTTCTAGTATTCTACAATTTTCCAAGATATTCCAGACTTTATTTTTTGACGAGGCATTATGCTGATTGCTAACAAGTGGACCAATACATAGATTTCATTTTATTTTAAAAGTTGATAAAATTCTTTTAAGACTTTATACAATGGAATCTGATGTTCGACTATTTCTTATCACACTTCATCGCAACTACTAATTATTTTCACTTGCCTTCATGAGATAAATATTATTTAAGTACATTTTAACTCAAGAGAAGGAGATTTTTAATGTTAAAAAAATGTTTTGGCTAAGATTGTGATCAATGAATTGATATTAGAATATCAATTCTAATATACACTCATATATTAGAATAATATCAAGGGACCTAGGCCAGAGTATGGTTCAATATACACAGCCAGAGAGAATCCTTAATGAATAGTATCATTTAAACAATAGTGCCACGAATCAGCTTTTCTCCTCACTCTCTTTTTCTTTAATCCTTGGTATGTTTACAGCTACTTACCTTATGCATTGTATCTAAAAATCAATTTTAGTTGTGTGAGATATCAGTTCTCGGAATAACTAATTTATTGGCCTCTACATACTTAAATTCTCTATTTACTCATTTAATTTCAATTATGTTTTGCAATATTAGTGTCATTTTATAGAAACATATGGAACAATATGTCTCTCTTTAACAATAAAAATTAAGGTGCTACCAAGACTAATTCCACTCAAATTCGGGGTCAATCATATCAATTATTCTTAGATAATTTTTACTTAGGATACATATTAATGTAATTTTTTTAATTTCCTAGTACACAACATTTATCTTTATTAACTTGCTTTAATGTATCTAAATATAATTACCACAAGTAGGCAAGTTTCTATACTTTTAAAAAGTTATGGATCTTTTTAAATATTAAAAGTAAGTGCTTTTATACTATTTATAGATGTTATACTCTACATACTAAGAATGTGCTTCTCTTTGCAACACTCGTGTAGCTCAAAATACAATTATCATATTATAGTACAGTCACCTGAAAGAACATATAATTTACTGTGATTAGTGAATTAACATAATAAATTACATAAAAATTATTTAAAATATACTTTTAAATTATATATAATAGTATCTTCCTTCTTATCCAGATATCCAAAAGATACTTAACATTACAAGAGTAAAATAATAGACTAAATATTCCTATCTCCTTAACATCCATTTTCTAAGGCAATGTTGTTTCATATTTCCTCTGATCAAAAAGTATGCCTTTTGCACTTGAAGTTACAAAGTGAAATAGTAGGAAGCACAATGAGTTGTCCATTACATCTACCAAGCACAGGTCACCAAAAAGACCAAAAGCTGGAGGACTCAGAATCCTGGGAAACTAGCTCAATATATTTTTTAGGACCTGGAGTGAAAATACACACTTTCATCCCAATTCTCACAAAGCTCAGTTAAAACATACAATTGCTACTATTTGAAATGGGAAACTTAGCATCTTCAACATGAATTACACTTTTTAGTAACTAACCCACCAAAAACAAGCACACCAAAATATATAAAAAATGCCAGTCTAACATATTTTGAACAAAAGCTCAACTCACACATCAGTCCACAGTAAGTCATTAAATGTGTGAAATATTTATCTTTTGTACATATGAACATATTTGTAAAAATGCATATTTATACATTTTTATGTAATTAAGTAGAATATCTGCCAAATCATACAACTAACATCAGAAGAGTCTTGTGAAGCAATTTACAAATAAAACACAAACGGTACACAGCAATTCTTTACTCTCTTCCCTTTCTCCCATGCAACATCATTTACTACAAAATTCTTCATCTTATAGAAATCATCAAGTAATTGAAAAATAAACATCGATCATTCAAATATAAAATGTCAGTATGCAAACTGAGATTCAAGACCACAGAATGTGAAGATAATCTTTGTGTAACCTCAATACTTAGCATAATGCCTGGTATTAAATCCATGGTTGCTGAGTGACTTATTATCTTAACTTTAAAATAAAATGTAATAAAATAATAGATATTTTTAAATAAACGGTACGTAAATCTTCTTTATTATTTGGGCTAATTGGTAAATACTGTCATATAACAAATATGTTTTTAAAGCTTTTATACTTCATTAATTTGATTTTGAGGAAACAGAAATTCTTCCCATCACATCTGGAAACAGACTAAACTCTTTACTGGATCATATATTCTGTGAAAAAAGTTCTCTTTGAACCTTTATGTATGGCAAATACACTTCCTAGCCATATAGCAGGCAATAAATATCTGCTTAAATAATTAATCATTTTGTTTTAGAGAATTTATAATTGAAAACTGAAACTGTACAGCCTATAAGAAGTTATATAGTTTATTTAAAGGAAATAACTATAAAAATAGTATTTTCTAGAACATTTTAAAGCACTAAAGTAAACTGTAAGATTTACTGCATTTGGATATATATTTAAATACATTTAGAATCATTTAAATAAAGTATCTCCAGAATATGAATTTTCTAAAAAACAGTGTATAAGTGTTAAGAATTTTTATGTTCCCTATATTTAATAATTATTTTCATGTAATAGTATTAAAAGGTAACAAAATAATCAATAATTAATTGCTCAGATAAAATTTTTAATTGCATAAAATTTACTATTGTTTACTTAAAAGTATAACAGTTTCTTCCCGCATACATTTTGGGGATGTATGTGATCCCCAAAAATATCACATACCCTGAAATCTCATTTCCTAGGTCTTGCTGAACATTTCTTCTTCACTTAAACAAAATAGAGAGACAAGTATAATTGAAAGGATCTGAAAACACATCATTCTATATCCAGGATCACTTAGAACTTGTGTTTTCAATAACAGTAATTTGATCATAACAGAGATGAGTAAAACTGGTACATATGTCAAATCCTCAAATATTGCTCTTTATTAGCCAAAACCTAGACTCTGTTGGCTTACTATATTGCCTAGTGAAGATGTCCCTACATACTTGTGCAGTCATCCACTGACAACAAACAACTACATATAAAAAGTTACCATGTCAGAAACGAATCAAATTGCATTTGTTGATTCAAATGAATTTACCTTATGTACAATAGTTTGAAATAACAAAACTGCCCTATTAAAATTATGTTTTAAATTATCATTTGAACTGAATAAAGTGGAAAATACACATCTCAGCCTTGCTACATAGTTTTGTTCTACTCTATCTTCCCTATCCCTTGACAATTATCAATATTTAGTAAGGTAATTTTAATGGGGAATAATGAAAAATTTATCTGGGCTTCTTGCATCTATTTCTCTATAAAGACAAGATGTTCCCATGAATTCTATTTACAAAACATATTTCAAACCCATCTTCTTCTCTCCATCTCCACTGCCGCCACTCTAGGCCAGGCCACCATACACCTTGTCCGGACAACTGCAACTGACTCCCAATTCTACTCTTGTCATCTTGTCATCTACTAGAAGCTTTCGCTCACTAGTCATGGTGCTATTAAAAAGTAAGTTGGTTCATTTTACTCAGTTGGTCAAAACCTCCCTATAGATTCATGTTTTACCTGGGATAATATAAAAACTCAGCTTCTTAACATGGATCTTATTCTACTCTGAGGACTCTGGTTCCTGACTATCTTTCAGACCTCACTTTCTGCAACTCTCTTCCTTGCAAAGTAAGTTTCAGTCACCTCGGACTCAGTTTTTCAAGTGTGTCAAGCTCATTTCTCTTCAAGACCCTTGCTCAGGCAGTTTCCACTACGTGTTATGCACTTCTTCCCACTCTGCAGAAAGAGCTCTTTCTCTTTCCTGAGAATGAGGTTTCAATGTCACCTTCAAAGTCTTTCCAACTGTCCCATTTCAAATAGCACATCTCCCCTGTTATTTCTTAATGCCTTTGTTGCTTCGTCCATACATAATTCTTACAACCTTTATTGTTTTATTTATTTACCCAAATTCCATGAGAGCACGTGCCTTATTTATCTTTTCTTTTAAATCCATAATCTAAATTTTAGATTACAGAAAACAATACTCAATAAAATAATGCAAGAACAGAATATATCTTCAGTTTGTTTAAATGTCAGTCTGATTAAATTACAAGTTGAATAGAACTCTGTAGAGATATGCAATTTGATCCTGTATTAATTTAGTTTGATTACACGATTGACAATGCATGTTAGACAAAGTCAACCTATTTTGATCACCTAACTATATATATTGATTTCCAGCATGTTTGTAATCCCAAGATGGTGAGTCCAGGGTACAATGAAAAAATTTCTATTCCTATTGGGCCCTAGTTGATGAACAGCGTGAAGTGGGATCTATTCTTTCACCAGTTAGAACAAATGAAGCATGCAGTCAGAAGCAGTTGTGTGTGAGAGGTAGGAGAGGAAAAGAGAGAGAGAGAGAGTTACTGAAATTGTGATAGGGAAAGAGGGTTGGTAGAGGGAAATTTGTATCATTTGTACTTAAGTTGTTTATACTAGTCGTTTATACTAGCAATGATTAGTGAGGAAACAAAGAAACAAAAGGCTTTCTACTCTAATATTTTTTAACACTTATTTTGTGATGTAAAAGTAACAAAGAAGTAAAAGGATGTAATTTAATCATTAATTTACCCTGGACCAAAAGATATATACATTTCCCTTAGGAAATTCATATAGAAGTGCTATACTCAAGAATACTATATTAACTTTAACTATATTCATCTATGTCATTTTTTGTTTGAAAAAGAGTTCCTTGAGGATTATGTATAATTTCTGTGCAAGAAAATTTTTTCTAGATACAGTATTACCCCAGGACCAGAACAAACAACACTTAGATGATCACTGCTGGAGCTGCATGAAAACATTTTATCTCTGTAGTATGGATGCTAATCAATAATGATTAATTATACAATTACTTATTTTATATTGCAAATGTATAATAAAATTATATTCTAAGTTGTATTTATACTTATGACTAACAAGAAGTGATCTGATAACAGTTTCTGGAACCCTTACATCTATACCTAGTTTATCCTCAAAAACTAATTTCTTCTAAATGGTCTGTCAGAAACATTCTTTCCAAGTAATCCAGTGTTCCTAATTTAACAAAATTTTTAATATTTTCAGTATTTCAAGGTTCACTTTTGAACATTCTTCAAAAATTTCCTCAATGTCTCCATTTCTATAAATATAAGAACAATATTCAGTCAGAGTTTGTGAATAAAACTTATGGATAAAACTAATTTTAGGCCATGAATTTTGTTAGATGTTTTTCTGCTTATATTTACTTGTATTTACATACAATTCAGTGGATTATGCAGTTGATTCACTCAAATTAATAAATCTAATGAAATCAACTACACTATTGTTTTGCTTGTTTATTTTGTTTATCATTGAATTGCCTGGGGGGAAAATCGATTCACAAAGTATTGGTAATAAAATAAGTTCACTAGACTCATTTATCCATACCATATTTTGACTTAATTGAATTATTTGAGTATGCAATTGATTATTTTTAAAAGCATGGGCCACACCCTTAGATATGCATCAACTCATTTAGGCTGTAAAGTTGTATTTGCTGCAGAATAATCTTTGAATAAATGGATCATTGGTGTCTACTGGCCACTGTGATATATGATAAATGGTGAGCTTATACATGAAGATTGTGTTTTACATTCATATAAGTGTCTAGTACAGAAATGAAAGGCTATATTCCTTGAAAAGATAAAATCTTTTTAAAATAAAAATTACCAACACTTAATTAATACTGTGGTTTTAAATATAGGGAAAATTAATGGACTATGAGAAAGATTTATAACACAATTCATGTTTCCACTTATTCAATCAGATGAAGTGATGATCTAGGAAGCACCTGTACCTTCTGATCGATTCAAGGAGGTTTGGTTAATAAGAAGAGAGAGTGAAATTGATTTATTTCATCTTTACAGTCAGCTTCACACAGTTAAAAGACAAGAGAAGAGATCCTTTCTACAGTCAAGTTACTGTCAGCACCATGTTAAAAGAAGGAGGTAGTTTACTTTTTTGTCATTATCATCATCATTTTACCTTCCTTATATATGGAAAAATGGGGATTGGGGTGGGAGTTGTGGGAAAGATGAATCCATTCTTTTCAGCCATGAAGGATGTCATATAATTTGGTAAAACAGATATATAACATTAAAATTTTACTTTGTGAATATCTTTAATCAGGAAGAAGTTACAAATAAATGTGACTTTACCTTCCATAAAATAACAAATTTCAAAATTAAAACATTAATTCCATTAGCCTTTAAAGTGAAAATTATTGGACAATTAAAACTATCTTCTCAAAACAAAATATGAATTATATTACTGTTTATTTTTATGTGTATAATAAATCAAATTTATATTTAACATTAATCTTTCCAAGTTGAGTACATATAATTCTATAATGTCTCATGTTTTCCATGTTTAAAAACAGATGCTTTGACTTATTGTACCTATTATGAAACTATAAATAAGGAAAATATCCCTAAAATGCTTTTAAGAATAACATTTAGAAAGAGCACTTTATTAATCATTAGTGTGATGATTTCAATATTTGAAAGTTATCTCATTATCAGGAAAAATTTCTATTCACTATGACTTCAGACTGTAAAAGCATCAGTTTATAAATAATCATTTTTGTCTGATAAAAATTCTGACTATATTTTATAATGTTCTTTTGAAGAAGTCACCTAAATTTTATCCAATTTAACCTTCAGGTACTATTTTGCCCACTGTACTCTTATGCACAACCTGTGCTATCAGTGTATCAACACAAATTCAAATTAAGAGTTTAAGTAGACAATCTTTAATGCTTCTATTTAACTGATGGGAAAACTGGGTAACACTCATTCACTAAGTTTAGATAATTAATAAAAATAAATAAATTACACATGTTTGGCATATATTCTAGGTCAAACTTCTGTAAATACTATGAGAAAGTCATTAAAATTGATATGCAAATAAAAATTACTAGAAGAGGTTAATAAATAACATCTTAATGCTTTTAAATTTACTATGAATGTCTGAAAGGTCATGCTTTAACAGGACACATTTTAGCAGAATGGCACTTTAGGGTCATTTGTAGATTCAGTTATCTGTTTTATTTATGTTAGTATCCCCTGGGCCTATGGTAGTTACTGATTATCATAGGTATTTAAATAAATGAACGTTGTTTGGGGAAATTATTGCATGCGAAAAACTGTTATAAACTTCTAGTACACTCGACTCTCAAAGTATTCATCTCTAGTATTCCTTTTTACTATTATAAGGTACAATATCAATGTCTGACTTTCCAATTATTAAAAATTGTTTTCTCTCCTTATAACAAAAAAGGGTAATCGTTACACCTTTGTTTTTTTTAAACAATCTTCTATCTTCACAGAAATGAAGTAACTGTCTATTCAATATTTTATACCAATAGGTCTTTGAAAACAAATGAGGATGTAGTGTCATGGTATATACCACTACAGCAAAACACTGTAACTGGTATCTATTATGTGATCTATCTTCAAAGTCATGAGGGTTATGTATGGTTTCCAAATTCACTCACTTGTGATTGCATTCTGTCAGTTTAAAATAATTGTAATAATTAGGAAAATATGCCAAAGTATCACTGTATAAATGAGAACAACTTAATAATTATATTTTATTCTGATTCTGAATATTTCTAAGTAAAATGGCCATATATGTTGATGACAAAAAAAGAATGCTGTGTTGTTTGTTTTCTCCCTTAACCTTTTCCTTGTCACACAAAAAGTAAACACTTTCAAGCCATCTGGCCTCCATTTTTATACCTGCAAATTACTTGGAGACTCTGAAACGTATGCCTTATACGTTAAATGATAACTATAACTGACCACCACACACAGTACCTGAAGGGACCCATCGGTTGGTCATTAGAGCACGAATGAGAGAGTATCCAGCCAGGTGCATGCTGGAAAACTTTTATGGTTGTTTCATGCTTAGTCTGAAAGGACTTAGAATATGCCGGTGGTAATTCTTATAGATCTTTATTCACAGCAAAAATACAATGAGATATATTTCATGAAGGCTGTGCGAATAGAAAAAGGGAAAATGCTCAAATATTCTAAGGGTTTTCCATCACTTTTTACACATTGTTCACCTCCACTTTACCACTTTACCACCACCGAAACAAAGTCCTCCAAGAAATCTGTCAGTGACTTGACTTCATGAATAGGATATTCACAACTTGGAAATTCACCCTAAACGCTTTTCTACTCCCCGCCCGCAAGAATAGGAAACCCCAACACAGATCTGGGGCATCTGGTCTAGGAAGAATTTCGAATAAGTCTACCTCGGTGGCCCGGATGGCAGATGAAGCATGGGGACTGAGACTGGGCGAGGGCTGCAGACTCACCGGAGGGGAGGGGAAGGGCTGATAAGTGATCACGGGGCACAGCGGGAGCACCCTGCCTTTCAAGAAGGCATGTGGGAGAACCCACACGTTCCCCTGAGATGAGTGACCACCAAGAGCCAGAAGTCTCTATTAAGTCTGTGCCACAGAGCCTGACCTCCGGTGGAGACAGCGCAGCGGGGAGCGGCCCCACGGGCGCCAGCGGTGGGACCCAAATGCAGCTGATACGCTCACGCTACCATTTAAAGACATTTAGAAGCACAAGGTATCCTAGCCCGTGGGGTCACCGTCCCAGACGGTGTAGACAGGGCGCTATGGTAAGGGGACATCCTCGACCCCCTCGTGTGGCGAGCCAGGAGACGCTGACCCCTGGACAAAGTTACCTGCAGGAGGCAACCAGTGCCCTGGTTCTCCAAACACCCTCCTCCTCCCACCCACTCCCGCTCCTCCGCCCCGTCCCTTACCTTGGTTGTTGGAGACGTGACTGCAGTCGCCTGGCCATGCTGTCAGCAGAGGCAAGAAGAAACCAAATTGCAAAAGAAATTCCCGGACTTCGCAGCCCCTCATGGTTCTCCTCGGCTCTCTTCTCCTCTCCCTTAAAGAGAAGTGGCGGCAGCGCAGGCAGGTGTTCTGGGTAGGATGGGGGTCCTGGTCCACGTCTTCTTCCTCCTCCTCCTCTTCCTCCTCCACCCGGCCCGCAGGGGGTGTCCCGGGGCGCCCCCCGCGCGAGGTCCCGGGGACAAGGCACGAGGGTCCAGGCTGCCCAGGTGCAGGTGCAGCTGCTTCGGAGGAAGACGCTGCCTGCGGCGCCGGGGAGCTCCTCGCGGCTGGAGGCGAGGGGAATTGCATCCACCACAGTGTCCCGCTCGCGCGAGGACTATTCACTTGGGCCCGAGAGAGCGCGCGCGCAGCAGCGAGCTCGGGCTGTGGTTTGGAGGAGGGGAGTAAGGGGGCGGGGAGCGCCTCACCGCGAGGACGGGGGCGGGGCGGGACTGCCAGGTGGGGCGGGGAGTTGGGGCGGCCCGAGGACCTCGCCCGACTCGAGTGAGCACTTGCGGAGCCAAAAGCAGGGGAGGCGCAGCAGCTGTGAAGAGGCGTGGGGGTCGCGGGAACTTTCCTCTGGCCGGTTCGAGGAGAGCCGGGCGGACGAGGCGGCTCAACGGGGCTGCGAGCGGTTGGAGCAAGGTGCGGACTGAGCCCTCAGCCCCTGGCCTGAGCGGCGTGGGCAGCGGCTCGCGCCGCGCACACCTCCGACTCGGCCGCGTCTGCGCCGCGCTCTGGCCGTGGCAGCCGCTTTCCGGGCATCTCTGAGGCCGCCCTTAGTCCCACAAGCACTTAGCCGCCCATTTCTAGCAGCGGCGCCGACCGTTTTAAGAGGAGTCAGCTCCAGACACCGCCTCCCACTTACTTCTCCCCATTTCCACCGCTGGAGGGGATGAGTGCCGCGGACAGGCGCTCCCGTTCGGGGAGAGCTCGCCGGCGGCGGTCAGCCCGACCCTCCGCGCGGGTCGCCCAAACTTGACCACCAGAGCGAGCGCCTCAGCGCAGTGGCCGCCTCCGCGGCTTCCAGTTCTAGAAAAGCAAAACGCGGGGAGGAAGCAGCAAAAGGGGGTCACATCAGTCTGGAAAGTGGCGGGTGCACGGCGCCCGGGCTCGCCGAGGTCTTCGCGTCGCCTTGCGGAGGTGACTTCGCGGTGGAGGTCACGAGCATCGTCGCAGCCTTGACGCTGAGATTCAGGGGTCCCCAGGCGTCCACGGCGTGGTGGCGTCGGGCCGCGCTTTCCTAGCAGTCCAAGGGCCGAGTGGCGCGTGGCCACATCCACAGCAGCGCAGGGGCGCCGTGGGCGGACGGCTCTCCCCGCACGAGCCGCCCCCTCGCGGCACCCACTCCCTCCCCGCGCTCGGGTCGCCCGGAAGCCGCGGTGCGGGCCACTTGGTGGGACTCCGCGGCCCCAGCCCCAGGGCCGGCGTAACACGGCGTGCTGACTGGGAGGACCCTCGGCGTCCGCGGTCCCCGCCACCTCGCCCCGCGGCCGAGGCGGGCGCCCAGAGAGGGGACAGAGCCGGGAGCGCTGCAGAGCCCAGCCAAGCCCAGCCGCGGCTCGGATGCCGCCAGTTCGGCGCTAGAGGGGGTTAGTCGACAACGAAAATGCCTGCACCGCTCGCAGGTGGAGGCGGCTCTTCAGGCGAGGAACCGAGGGGAGGGAGGGAAGCTGTCAGGCTAAACTTAACGGGTTGGTTAAGGGCGCGTCAAGGAAACCATATCGCTCGGGTGGGGATTTGTGTGATACTTTATTCGTTACTATTATTTCCAACATCATTTTTCTTTCTTGAAGGGACTTCGGCTATCACAGTCGAGGGAGCTTGAAAACCCCACTTCAAAACCCGTCGGAATGTTTTGAAAAAATGTTGATGGCAATGGAGAAATGTGAACAGAGGAGAGAAAGTAGCGGATTGTGAAGGATAGACGGTATTTTCCAATTGGGCAGAAGGCACAGGAGGGAAATGGCACACTGACAAGTCAGAGGAGCAGGAGATGAAGGAGCCAAGGGTTGGCGTTTGACGCTTACAGAGTTTTGGAAAGGAAAGGACTCTTCCATTCCATGCATTTCTCCGCTGCGATGTTTTTGTGCCACACACCGTAGCTGAAAACGTTTCACTTAATGCCTTACAGTAAATTGGAAGGAAACAGAGGAGAGCAAGAAATGCCCCACGTCAAAAATTCTGCTGCGTGGAGAGAAATGTGAAATACAAGCGATTTGGAGAATGTGAGGAAGGGTTCTGATTGGTGACTGTACTCTCATCCTCATTACGAATTCATACACCTCGGCCTCTCTTTGAAGGTGTCCACGCCAACTTCAATGTATGCAGATCATTTCTAAAAAGATACCATGTGTGGAGTTTATATATTGGCACTTAAAAGAGTAAAATCTGATTTTGATACTCATTTTGCCACTCTTACTGATATTCATTGACCACATGGGCACTTGCAAACTCATTTTAGAGTTTATAAACTCAGTTGTCAAATAAAAAGGCTACATTATGACCATTATGATATAAATCATTGTGTCTAAATAATGTTCTGAGAAATGTTTAATGATTCATTATCTGATAATTTTATTCAAAATATCTTTTTATATACTGTCAAAAATATATTTCCATGACCTTTTATAATTAAATTTTCATTTTTAAATGTTGGCTTACAGTAAATCTATAAACTTCATTAATAATTCACTAAAAGAAAAATCGTTCAAGAAGGCACTCCTTATAAATTGAAGGAATGTATAATATTATCTTAAAAGTATAAACCATGTGAATCTATTTCTATACTTTTACTTTTGAAATTAACTAGACTTGCAAGGGAAAAATTTTTAATGGTACATCACCAAAAGGAAGTTATTTCAGTATGATTCCTAACATACAATATTTTAAAATCAAAGTTTAAAATCAAGTTCTGATGTTTTCCTGGAGTGTTACATTTTAGAGAATATCCTATAAAACACCAAGATGCTTCACTTAAAATTAGACTAGAAGGCAGTGCTTTTAGTGGAAGGAAGGAGAAAAGGCAGAAAAAAAAAGGAGAAATAAATAGAGAGGAAAACTTAGATTGGTTTCTTGGACTTACGCTCAGTTAGAAATCGTGGCACAGTGCCTGAAACTGTTACTTCAAAGTAACAATAATGCGCTTGATTAACCTGAATTTCTAGTCCCCCCTGCACTGTACTTACAGTTCAGCTACAGTTCATAATTTGTATTTGTTTAAATGAGCCCAAGTCAAGCTTTTCATAATATATGTATCTATATACCTGGTCAGATAATTGAGAGTCATATTCTTGTCTTGGCTTTTAAGAAAAAAAAATTACAAGATTTTTCTCAGTATTAAAACATACTTCACGTGTTTACGTATGTTTGGATGCTGTCTATTGCATGTCTAGAAGATAATGATATCTTAAGTAAAAACTCATCTAAAAAATGAGTTAAAATACGATCATCGTCTTTGACAATAGCTAGATTCCATGAGTTTGACATGATTATTAATGTTAAAACATGATGGCAAAAAAGAATTTCCATGACCATTTGACCATTTATGTTTTATATATATATGTGTGTGTGTATGTATGTGTGTGTGTATACACACACACAGATGCACAAATGTGTATGTTCATGTCTCTCTAAAATATTTGTTTAGTTCTTTTATGTGCTCAATTCTCTTCACTCAGGGAAGAGTTAATGGTAAACTACTTTGCGTAACAATAATGTCTTTTATAAAGCTAACATTTTATTTAAAATATAGTCATGGTTATCTATGTAAGCTAGATGCAATTGCACTTAGAAATGTACTTCCTTTTTGATTTTCTCGCAGTGTTGATATATTTGCTGACGTGACAGTTTCAAAATTATAAGCTACTCAATGAACCAGATGCAATATTCATGTAGATTTATCGGCACTTGTCTGTTTGAATCATACCAATACTCAGAAAAGCATTCATGTCTCATTTTTCAGAACTATATTGTTCAGAATTCTTTTGTATTCTCTCAGACTATTGTTCTTCATGATATATGTGGCCTGGATTCAAGTAAAAAATGATGAAATTTTTTATTAAATAAAGGATATATGACATTAAAAACTAGTATGCTTTTATTTATATAGAAAGAATAGTATTCATAAATATTATTTGCTTTATAAAATGATTAAAAGAGGAGAGA
Source organism: Colobus angolensis palliatus (assembly GCF_000951035.1). Lineage (NCBI taxonomy): Eukaryota > Metazoa > Chordata > Mammalia > Primates > Cercopithecidae > Colobus > Colobus angolensis. The sequence goes on along the minus strand of NW_012121043.1, from coordinate 10,372,977 downwards.
CTTAACCTGCAATTACTTCTTTCGAGAAAGAAAGAAGGATTATAATGTTTAATACTCAGCATGTTTCAAGACTTGAGAAAGTCTTAAGTATATTATTCTGATAGAAGAGTAAATTAATCCATTCACAGCAGCAATTTGCATTCTCTAAGGTCAAGGTAGAAGAAACATAAATAAAAAGAATGTTGATCCTCAAATATGCCAAAATATCAGGTCTTAAAAGATTAGGTATGTACTTTGAAAAGAACAAATTGCATAAATCTTTTTGTTAATATAAAATGTACAGACATGCTGTAGGCAATAATATTATTATATTCATACCATCAAGTTTGTAAGTTAGTTACAAGATTGTATTCTATGTGTTTCAGCATTGAAACAGTTAAAGTAAAAATAAAATCCACGAAGTTAAATATAGTTAATCTGAGTCTCTTTGCTTTTAGAAATTATGAAATTAGGAGAAAACATACACATTGTTTACTTCAGAAATTTTGCTTAGGTGTTAGGAAGTAGAAAATACTTTTCTGATAAAGAACATTCAAAGCAGTGAATTTTACTTTTTTCTTAGATATCATATCTTAAAAACCTTACAGAAAACAGAATGCAACTTGAAGTTACATAAAATGTACCATAGTCGATTCTTCTGTGATAATTGAATTTTGGTTCTTGTGTTACATACAGCGAAAGAAAAATATATGCATATATGTCGTATACATACCATATTACTTATGTGTGTGCATGAAATTCAATAAAAACATTCTCTCTAATACTTTTCTAATTCAGTAACCATTTGCCAAGCAAGATTTTCACATCCATTTGTTCTAAGCATTGTAAAGAAAGTACAAAGATTACTTGGATTTAGTTCTTACCTCTCAGAAGTTTATATTATATTACACTACAAAAACAAACAAACAAAAAGTTATTCTAATTCAAGTCAACCTCTGTGGTCCTACAGTGGAGTTCCAAATTATTATAGTTATGTAAGAGGGAAAGAATCATACCATCACCTTCTAAGGCATGGATTTCTTATAGTTACTACTTTTTCTTGAATTAAATTCACTCTTGGTATGGATTGGCCCATCTTCTAAAGGATAGTACAAGAACTTTTACGAACATGTAAAACAATGTTGAAGGTTATGCAAAATGACCTAATAATTTAACTAGATTCAAATAACTTGCAATATAATGTAGTTGACTTAACAGTCTGTGTGGCATCAGGTATTCACAAAAGTAATTTTACTAAATTATGTAGAGACTTTTTAAACTTATACATTTAAATTTATTTCAATTTTACAAATTGTATATTAGTTTATCTTTCATTTCTCAAAATGACCAGCTGGGTCAAAACAACCATTTTCATTGATTTATAATACATACCATTAAAGAGCATGTTCTAAGTATCAAGTAGGTAGCAACTGATGATGGAAGTAAAACTGGCTCTAAAAAGACCTATAAATATTGAAATATGTGTGATTATGTCCATCATAACAAATACCACAGGAATATTGCTATTAATTTTATTCAAATATTCAAAATAAAATCTAGTCCAAATATATTTTGTATTTTATCTTGAATTATTCCTTCATTATGACACTTTTTGCCCTGTTTCAGAAATACAAGTAAAACAAGAAGACAGGTGGGCATGTCAAATACTTAAATGTTAAATTTACTAATGATATTATCCATATGAATAGCAATTATGCACTAAACATTTCAATTGTTTTGATACCAACAATACAAAACATGCTTTTTTTACTGCATTCAAACTGGGGTAAATTAAAAGTAGCAGGTGAAGATAAGTGATTCCTTAATGCATCTCTTAAGCTGGACTTTACGGGTGAAGTTTTCTCGTGAAAGTGTTTTTTACATTATTTCAGTTCACTTTGCAAACACGTGCCACGTTGGCATTTTTGAACTTCCAGTTTTTGTGTTTTTAAGTTAAAAAAGTTAAAGGACAAGTTTTGAGAGAATGACAATCCAATAAAAACTTAATATGCCCAATGTTTACATTTTATGTAAGGAGTTCTATATCATTATACTCATAGTGTTTTGTGTGTGTGTGTGTGTGTGTTTTTTTTTTTTTGCTGTGCCTATCAGTATATTTTCATGGAATATAAATATTTTTAATATCATCTTCTAATTTGATAATTATTAATAAATATATGGAACTCATACCAATCATTTGACAATTAGCATATTGTTATTCATCTACTTGCCTAACTTTGATACACATATCTAATATTTTTGAGGACCCTGAAAAGTCTTCAAAGAATAGAGAATGTCTCCTTTACATCTCTACAAAAAGTATTTACTAAATAATTATATATTTAATATTTATATTTAAATTTTTGGTCAAAATTTTCCATCTTCATTAATTTTTTTCATAAAGAATAATTTAATACCTAATCAACTGTGAAAAGTACCTAATTTCCCCTTTTGTTTAAGGTCATTAAATATTTATATTGCTAATATTTGGGTCAATATAATTTTATAATTATATGTGAATCACATATATTATTACATGTATGTATATGGCATGCATATTGAACCTATACAGAGATGTTATGAAAATGGTCTTTGGCTACATGGGAACTAAACCTGCTATAGAGTCCATATGACACTCTGTGGATATTTCAGTGTTAAATTCAATATATGGTCTATAGCATTAGAAGTATACTGAAATTCATAGTGCTTGGAATTAGATTGTGATAGCTTTGCTATTTTTGTGGGCTAAAAAAATTCTAAATTAATGAAAAAAGCAGGAAAGCAAACACTAGGTTGACTTAGATTGGTATTAATTTATGATCAATCCTAGTGTACATTTAATTGCTCCTGAGTTATTTTGCATGATGACTTAAAATATGTAAGTAATGAGAAGTATACCCATGTTTATTTTTGAATTTTATCCAATGTGAAAATATAAGAAAACTCCTTACTCGTTGAAAATATGTAGAATTTTAAAAAATGTTTCAAATTATTTATCTAAAATAAATGCTACTCATATATTAACTCTGTCTAATAGAACTTTTTGCATGGTTAGACATAGCCTGTATCTCTGCTGATATAGTAGCCACTAGCTGTATGTAACTTTTGAGGGTTTGAATGTTTCCTGCATAACTGAGAAACTGAATTTTGAGTGTGAGTTAATTTTAATAAATTTACATTTAAATAGCCACATTTGGCAGTGACTACTGCATTGGTGAGCACATATCACCACTTTTCAATACCTTCACATTGATAATATAGAAATTTTACGTTACACAGTCATGTTTAGCAGTCTTGTTTATCATCAACAAAAATGAAGCTCACCGTGGACAATAACTCTCTTACGACATGTGTTTACACTGTTTTCAAAACTAACCTGATTTGACATGCTTTTTGCATATTACCCTGAGCTTGTCAGAAGGCATTAAATAGGCATTGATAAAGAAACTCATATATCTTTAGGAATTAATTCAATTATCAATAGAATTACTTACCTAATGTGCCTAATTTTGGATGCTACTATTTAAAAAATGGTTTGGAGCCATTTGTCATCTTAGCTCTGCCCACTATGTCTGCTACCCTGTCCTGGGTCTCACAAAATTATAGTGACATAAGGAGCTCAATAACAGTAGTGGAGGTTCCAAAATTAATACTGTTTCCTAGATACTCGACAAAGAGGCAGCAGGATTTTTCCATTTAGATGCTAGCATTTGCGTTTGTATTTTGTTCTGTTTCTTGTTTTGTTTAGTTTTTCCCCTTTTTGACTTTTTGATTTACATGTAAAAACATTGTCAGGAACCCTTTTTCATGTCCATAGATTTTTTTTTTTTTTTAAATGTAAGGATACCCTTGAAAGCTAGAGAACCTATTCACCACTGTTCCGTTTATATTATCTTAAACTGTCACTTGATGGTATCCTTCTGTAGCTTTAGTTTATCACAAACACCAAAGTAAAAACCAAATCTAATAAATACATTATCTCCTACAGAAATCTTGAAATATGATTAAAGAAAAACTTTCAATATTGATGCTACTTAGCAAACACTTACATGGTATTTACACCATCCCAAGTACAAATATTAACTTCAGCTAATAGTTACAAATACTAATTACAAATATGAATTCAATTAATCCTCAAAACAACACTCTAAAGTAGTTGCTATTATTATCCTCATTTTATAGATTAGAAAACTGAAGCACACAACTTTCCTACCATCTCCCAGCCAGTAAAGTGGTAAAACAGGGATGGATGGGAGCCCAGGCAGTCTGGCTCCAGAAGCTGTGCTTTTTATCACTATGCTGCTTCACTTGTATCCCTGCATGTTCACCCAAATATACACAAGCATGCACATTTATAGTTTGCATGAATCTGTGTATTCATTCATATAAATTTTATCTAATTCCTTAAAATTAAGCTCAAATCACGAAATATTATCAGTGAATCTGCTTTTCAATTGTGACGAAGTTCCCAAGTGACCACATTCTATTTTTCTCATTGCCCAATATTTTGCACACTTCTGACTCTTGCAAAATCCTCTTTCTCTTTTCTTAAAAATCTTTCTCTTAAATGACACCTGTCTCCAAAGCTACTGGCTCATATTCATTCAGCTATTATGTTTTGTGCTCCATCTGGAGCGTCTTTGCAAGGCATTGAGTATTAAAGTGGTGAATAAAACAGATAATGGCTTGCTCGCACAGGATCTGCATTCTAGGGTCAATATGCATTCAATGCTTACCATGTGACTTACATTGTTCTATGTGCATTAAACGTCCTAGCACATTTAATATTTACAGCCCTATAAGATAGATGCTGTTATTGTACCCATTTTATAAATAATGAAGCCAAAGTATATACAGTATATGCTAATTAGAGGAAAAGCAGTTATCTTAGGTTTTAAAAAGTCTCTGTCTTTTCATTGTAATACAGGTAAATATAATCAGAGAAATTATTGGAATTTATTGGGATTCTGACTTTCTGTTCATGAGGGTAAAGACTGTTTCACAAATATACTATATGTGACAGAGAAGCTTTTAAGAAAAGAAAAACTCAAGGCTATAGCACCTATCCGTATTTTACATCCTTGCCATTATGAAAATGATAACACGTTTATGCCGAAAATCTAAAGAATGTTTTAGTAGGTTGATATCCTTTGTTGCAAATTGAGAATATATTTTTCTCTTTAAATTACTTGTTTACATTGTAAAAGTCATGTAACAATATCGTAAAATATGTGGAAAATTGAAAAGAAAAATAACACCTTTTTATTGTACTACTCTAATATGATTACTCTTACTGTTTTAGTGTATTTTATTTCAGACATCGTAACCTGTCCCTACCTAATATATAGTCATGGTGGTTGAAACTGTATCATGCATTCAAATATATATTGCATTTCTATTTCTCCACTAGCTACTTGATTTTAAAGCATTGTGGATTTATTTATATATAGATGCCCTTATGATATAAATTTGGTAAAGTGATATGAAAACAGCTAGTAAAGACAGGCATTGCTATGTGAGGATGATGATGCAAATTTGATAAATTAAGTAGGATTTTTACAATTCTTATAATTTTCAGAAAACTATTTGATACTATAAACATATATGATAGCATCAATTCAGAATTTCAAAGTGTTGAAATGAGTTTTGCTGTTGTTGCTATTTTTTTACAAAATTTTTTATAATATTATCTCATGTGGGAAAAAGACAATGCAATGATTTTCTTAAAGAAAGAGTCTTAACATGCAACTACAAGAATAAGAGGATGATTCCCTGAATTGTATATTCTATACAAAATTGCAAAATAATTTCAGCCAATGCCTTTCTTTTACTTTGTCTTTAAATATTTCCTTTGTGTACCATACCTCCATTTAGTTACACAATCTGATAATCCAATTTTATCTGAGTTTTCCTTATAAAAAAAGTAAAGGAATTATCGAATGATATATGAAATGAATGTAATTGAAGCCATGCCATTTTAGAGAGCACTGTTTCATCAATTGCTTACAATAGAATAACAATAGTAACAATATACATTTGAAAATGTGAAGCTTGAAGAATAAACTGCCAAAAATCAAATGGGCAGTAAATGTCTCAGCATTTGCTTATACTATTTGCATTTAATCTGATTTTTAACTGACAACAAATACTTTCTAAGTAATTATATTTATCATTACCTATTCACGTGGGGTTTTTTTTTTAATTGCCTGTAATGTAGTGGCATAAAACCAGAATTTCATTATAATCAAGGTCTCTGTGGGGTAGAAATTCTAATAGGGTGCAGAAGAAAACAAAGCTTGTCTCTCATCTGCAATATCTGCTTAGAAAACTCAAGGGCTGTGGAAAACTCAAGCATCTCCACTTAGATGTTTGTAAATTGATACTGGCTATGACCTCAGCTAGGAATTCCAATCAGAACTTCCACACCAGATTTCTCCATGTCGTCTGGGTTTCCTTGAAGAACATATGACCCACATCTCAGTGGGAGGAATATAAATATCATGTTGTAAGAAGAGTATATGTGATGGAAGCTCTTTTCATGGCAATTTTGGAAAATACAACCCATCATGCCTGAGAAAGCCTAAGTCTGTGAAAATAAGCTAGGTGTATCTGTAATGAAAGCAGCCGGAACCTCCATATGTTGGGCAAGAGATGAGGGAGACACATGAGAGAGAATATTCCATCAGGTCATCTTGAATTCAGTTTAACAGGGATACTCATGGGCTAAGGAAATCCAGCAATATAAAACAGGACAAAATCATCAGTCTGTAGGGAATGTGGAGCAAGTTATTAAGGTCCGATTGAAATGAAGATGTATCTTCTCAGCTCAAAGGAAATAACTGCATGAGAAAAACTGACGGTGATCAAAATCTCTGAAAAGTTACCATAAGAGCTTACGAGAAAGAAAAAGATGATTGATAAACCCCAGAACCAGAAATAGAGAAACCAACATCCACGTAAAATTTTCTTTTCTTCAGGATTAACCATGAAAGTTGAGTTGGAGGAGGAAATAAAGTTTTGGGAACCCATACCTTTGAAATAATTAATGTTTAATTAATATTTAATGGACATTCTTTATTCTAAATTGAGTCTGTGACTATTAGGTTAAGTGATTATCCATTGTCTAAAACAGTGTACTCATGCGATATGCACAATTTTTTTTTTTTTTCTAAACTGAGTCTCGCTCTGTCACACAGTCTGGAGTGCAGTGATGCGATCTCGGCTCATTGCAATCTCCGTCTTCTGGGTTCAAGTGATTCTCCTGCCTCAGCCTCCTGAGTAGCTGGGATTACAGGTGCACCACCATGCCTGGCTAATTTTTGTAGTTTTAGTCGAGATGGGGTTTCACCATATTGGGTCAGGCTAGTCTCAAACTCCTGACTTCCTGATCTGCCTTCCTTGGGGTCCCAAAGTGCTGGGATTACAGGCATGAGTCGCTGTACCCGGCAGGATATGTACAAATTTATACTTAGTGCTGGGGAAGATTTGCTTACTAAAGGGGTAGGAGGAAATCAAAATAGATTTTTTGTTTAGATGACGTTCCTTGAGTCATATGTGTAAGACACCAGTAATATGTGGCTTAGTTTGTTCTGTTCTATGAATCCATCTTCCAGAAATCCATCCACATTCCTATCCAGCAAATGGCCTGACTCTGGTACTGCTGTTAAATTGCACACTTTTATGCTTTACTACTAGCAAGGAGAGAAAACAGGAATTTTCCATTGAATCTAAATCCCAGACAAAGGAAAATCTACAGTAAGTCTGGTATTGAATATTGAGCACCAGATTTGCCAACCATTTTTGTTTCAAGTTGTTATGATTTCTTTTTTAAAAATAAGATTTCTGTTACCATCCTGCTGATTTTCTGTTGAAATTTTCCTTGCCTATCTCCTTCCAAATAAGGTAATTCCTTTCAGGACAAAAGTAACTCATTCTATGTGATAACTGGTTCACATGTATTTAAGACATCACTTCATACTAGAGTTGATTTAGGAAATACAGAATGAACTATGGGCTAAGGAACCCCAGCAATACAAAACAATAAGCTCTTGTCACTTCAACTGAGGCTATTTGACCTTTGCACTGCTGTTCAAATTACATGTTCACAGGTCTGACATTACCCTGAAGCACTGGAACAGTATTCATCAGGTAACAACATGACAACAATAGAAGCATTAGAAGCATATACAAAGCAATCTAAAAGTTATCACTTTCTGGAGAGTCACTCAACTGGTTTGACAAATGAAACTTTCTAACTGCTGAAGTGAGCTGTTTAGCGTTGCGGGAATGCTTTGCATTTAATAGTGAAAAACAAAAACTCTATTAATATTATACCAACAAAATAATAAGATAAAATATTAACTTAATAATCCTATAAACAAGTTGTAATTGCAGTGCTAATTTGCATTTTAAGGGTAGATAAATTTGTTGATATTTAGCAAGAGAAACGATATTAGCGTGAATAACAGAATATTTGTAGGTAAGGGACATAGTAAGCATGTTGAAAATATGCTTAAAAAGGAACTTTAATAGCATTGCTTATTTAAAAAAAAAATTTCACATAGACTTTCACTATTCTTAATAATAACTGATAAGACCCTTGGACTGAAATAATGTGAGCCATAAGTTATTGTGATTTTCTATCAGTGTTTGAAAGATAAAAACATTAATATGAACAGCAGATCTTCAAGATAACTAGGCAAAGGAAGTATTGATATGATTGAGGGTATTGCTGCATGCTGGGGAGCTGTATGAAATGTGATGGAGTTGTTCTTAAAATACTAATGGAACAAAAATTCTCTGAGATAAAACAACATAACTATTTTTCACGTTATTTTTAGCTTTCTACAAGAGAAAGCACTGGAATAAACTTATCAGAATATGGTGAATAAGAACCACATATGCAGAAAGGGATATTCATCTATGTTTTTACTATCTATATGTATAGAATAAATGCTTAAAACATGTTTTATTTAATGAAAATTTTATATTAACTAATAATTATCTTGATAATCTTGTTTTAATTGAAAGTAATTGGTCAATGGTTAAAATAACAAGGTAGCTGAGAAAACCATGACAAAGAAAATCATAATGGGAATTGGGCCAAGAAAGATTAGAAACAGCTGCTGTCTGAGGCCCTCACAGAGAGGAATGAAAGGGGCGAGTGAATACATCACCTTCAACTGAAATATCCAGGTACCCAGGTATGCACTGGGACTGATCAGGGAAACAACTGGACCCACAGAGAATGCAGAAAAGCACCGTGGGGTGGTGGCCCCTCCTAGGAGAAACATAGAGCCAGGGGAACCCCCACTCCCAGTTAAGGGAAGCAGTGAGTGATTGTGCAACCCAGGGAAGCCACGCTTCTCCCATGGATCTTTGCAACCTGCAGATCGGGAAGTCCCCTCATGGGTCCACTTCCTAGAGCCTTGGGTGAAGCACACAGAGTTGTGTGGCATCTTGGCAGAGCAGCTGCTCAGGCAGGCACAGAGACCCAGGAGTTTTACATACTCCGTCCCGGGATCCCCGGCAAGGGTGTCTGCAGCTTAGACAAGGCAGGAGATCTGTGCACACCCCCAGGAAGGGGACTGAATCCAGAGAGCCTGGCAGCATCAGTCTGTGGGTCTCACTTCCACCACACCTCACAAGATAAGACCCACTTGCTTGGAATTTGGAGAGTCCAAATGGTTGGGACGAGGAAGGAGTTCCCCAGCACAGCACTGATGCTTTATCAGAATGTGACTAGACTGCTTCTTTAAGTGGGACCCCGATCCATTCCTCCTCACTGGGCAGGACCTCCCAGCCAAGGCCTTCAGCCACCCCTGCCCCTCTTCTACAGCCAGCAGAGTTCTAATTTCTCCCTGGAATGGAGTGTCCACCTAGGAGGCGGGACAGGCTGCCCACTTGGCTGTTCAGGTGTCTCAGCCAGTTCAATCTGTGAGACTCGGAGAGCCCAAACCCATAAAGGGCTAAAGGGATCTCCAAGAAGCACAGCTGCTCTACCATAAAGCAGCCACAGTGCTTCTTAAAGCGGGTCCCTGGTCCCATTCTTCCTGAATGGGTGAGA
>NW_012121043.1:10354313-10362882 GCF_000951035.1 Colobus angolensis palliatus | reverse complement strand
AGGAGATCTGTGCACACCCCCAGGAAGGGGACTGAATCCAGAGAACCTGGCAGCATCAGTCTGTGGGTCTCACTTCCACCACACCTCACAAGATAAGACCCACTTGCTTGGAATCTGGAGAGTCCAAATGGTTGGGACGAGGAAGGAGTTCCCCAGCACAGCACTGATGCTTTATCAGAATGTGACTAGACTGCTTCTTTAAGTGGGACTCCGATCCATTCCTCCTCACTGGGCAGGACCTCCCAGCCAAGGCCTCCAACCACCCCTGCCCCTCTTCTACAGCCAGCAGAGTTCTAATTTCTCCCTGGAATGGAGTATCCACCTAGGAGGCGGGACAGGCTGCCCTCTTGGCTGTTCAGGTGTCTCAGGCAGTTCAATCTGTGAGACTCGGAGAGCCCAAACCCATAAAGGGCTGAAGGGATCTCCAAGAAGCACAGCTGCTCTACCATAAAGCAGCCACAGTGCTTCTTAAAGCGGGTCCCTGGTCCCATTCTTCCTGAATGGGTGAGATATGCAAACTGGTGTCTCCAGCCACCTCCTGCAGGTGCATTCAGGCCAGCAACAAGTCGGTATCCACCTAGAATGGAGCTTCCGGAGGATGGACAAGGCTGCCATCTTTGCAGTTTTGCAGACTTCGCTGGTGATACCTCCAGGTATGGGAAAAACCAAGGCAACCAGGGTCTGGAGTGAACTCCCAGCAAAATGCAGTAGCCCTTCAGAAGAAAGGCCAGACTATTAAAAGAAAAAGAAAAATAACAACAACAAAACCCACAAGAAACCCATCCAAATAGAAGCAACCTTAAACATTAAACGCAGATAAGCTCACAAAAATGAGAATGAATCAATGCAAAAACGCTGACAATTCAAAAAGCCAGGGTGCTCCTTTTCCTCCAAATGATTGCAACACCTCTCCAGCAAAGGAAATAATTCCCTATTTAATCAATGGTGCTGGAACAACTGACTAGCCATATGCAGAACATTGAAACTGCACCACTTTCTTATACCATATACAAAAATCAACTCAATATGGATTAAAGATTTAAATGAAAACCCAAAACTATAAAATCCCTAGAAGAAAACCTAGGCAATACCATTCAGGACATAGGCATGGGCAAAGATTTCATGATAAAGACATCAATAGCAATTGCACCAAAAGCAAAAATGGATAAATGGGATCCAATTAAACTAAAGAGCTTCTGCAAAGCAAAAGAAGCAATCAACAGAGTAAACAGACAACCTACAGAATCATAGAAAAATTTTGCAATCTCTTCATCTCACAAAGGTCTAATATCCAGTATTTCTAAGGAACTTAAACAAGTGTCCAAAAATCAACAAACAATCCCATTAAAAAGTGGGGAAAGGACGTGAATGGACACTTCTCAAAAGAAAACATGCATGCAGTCAACAAGCGTATGATTAAAAGCACTACATCACTGATTATTAGATAAATGCAAATTAAAACCACAAAGAGATACCATCTCACATCATTCAGAATAGCTATGACTAAAAAGTCAAAAAATAACAGATGTGGATGTGGTTGCAGAGAAAATAGAATGCTTAGACACTGCTGGTGGGAGTGAAAATTAGTTCAACCATTGTGGAAGATAGTGTGGCAATTTCTCAAAGACTTATAAACAGAAATATCATTAGACCCAGCAATCCCATTACTGAATATATGACTAAAGGAATATATATCATTCTACTATAAAGACACCTGCACACATATGTTAATCACAGCACTGTTCACAATGGTAAAAACTTGGAATCAACCTAAATGCCCATCAATGGAAGACTGGATAAAGAAAATATGGTATATATACACAGAATACTAGGCAGCCATAAAACAGAGCCACATCAAGTCCTTTGCAGGGACATGGATGGAGCAGGAGGCCATTATCCTTAGGAAACTAATGCAGGAACAGAAAACCAAATACTACATTTTCTCATTTATAAGTGGGAGGTGAATGATGAAAACACAAAGACACATGGGGTAAAACAACACGCTCTGGGGCCTGTTGGAGGGTGGAAGGAGGAAGATCGTCAGGAAGAATAGCTAATGGGTGCTGGCTTAATACCTGGGAGATGGGATGATCTGTGCAGCAAACCGCCGTGGCACACGTTTACCTGTATAACAAACCTGCACATCCTGCATATGTACCCTTGAACTTAACATAAAAGTTGGAAATTTTTAAAAAATCATAATAATTGATTGATTTGTTTCAATTCTATATTTAAATAAAGACAACATCAAGGTTCTTTAAAGTAAAAGTAAACAGATGGTAACAATTCATTTTCAAAATATAAAGGGTAAATTCATCATTACTGCATTCTATAGAAAGAAACTTATTAGTGGTGGTGAATCTAAGTTACAATTTTATTTGCAAACTTCAGCAGACCCAGAATTACTTATTTAAGAATGTGTTGGTTTGATGTGTCCCCCTTAGCCCATATCCATGAGTTGTGGGATTAGTTTTTATCTTTGTGAGAATATGGGTAGACCTTTTAGAACATAGTATCTACTGAGATATTCCATTAATTTCTTCTTCCTGGAACACACATGCTTTTCCTTACATCACAAAGTGGAGTTTAATTCCTTATCCCCTTGAATCAAGACTGGCTTTAGCACTTGTTTGGACTATCAGAATTCTGTGGAAAGGATATTCCAGGACATCAAAACCTAAGGTGATAAGAAGTCTTTCATGTTCTTCCTGGGTCTCTTGGACCACTTAGGATTCTGCCTGTTGGAACATGGTCACCATGCTATAAGAAGGTCAAGCCACATGGGGAGGCCATTGTAGGTATGCTGGTTGACAGCTCCAGGTGAGCTCTGAGTTAACAGCATCGACCAACAGCCATGTGAGTGAGCCATGTTAGTTGATCAGTCAGTTGATCTGATTCCAGCCTCAGCCACATGAGAGGCCCTAGAACAAATTGTCCAATAGAGTCCACTTGACCCATAGAATCATAGGTAATAACAAACTGTTGTTTCAATAATTTGAAAGAATAATAAACTGTTGTTTCAAGTTTCTAATTTTTTAATGGTTTGCTGTGCAGCATTAGAAAACTGCAACAATTCTCGATGAGCATAGTTTGGTATCCAACACATAGAATTTTTCCTCCAAACACTGACAGATATAACATTGAGATAGTCTATGTTGGTCAAACAAATATAACATATGTAGCAGGTTTAACATTAGTTAATTTTAAGCTGATGATGCTGCTTCCCTAACTTTACAAATTATAGGCACAAAAATACAATAATATGTTTATAAGTTTATTCATATTTTAGGGAGGAATTAAAATTATATTTATTAATAAATTGTTTCTCCTCATAAATTAAGAACCTCCTGAGTTAGCTGTTAATAGGGCTACTAGTGTATAGGCCTCAGCTGTAAGGTTAGCATTTACATCTGAAAACATCAATCTATAGGAAACGATATGGTTTGGTTCTCTGTCCCCACCCAAATCTCACCTTGAATTGGAATCCCCACGATCCCCATGTGTCAAGGGTGGGACCAGGTGGAGACAACTGGATCAGGTGGGCAGTTTCCCACATGCTGTTCTTGTGGTAATGAGTGAGTCTCATGAGCTCTGATGGTTTTATAAGCATCTGGCATTTCTCCTGCTTGCACTCATTCTCTCTCCTGAGTCCCTGTGAAGAGGTGCCTTCTGCCGTGATTATAAGTTTCCTGAAGCCTCTCCAGCCATGAAGCACTATAAGCCAATTAAACCTCTTACCTTTATAGCTTACCCAATCTCAGGCAGTGTTTTATAACAGCATGAGAACGGACTAATACAGGAAACATAACAAAAGGGGCAAAAATTATTTTCATTATTTTTCAAGTGTCTGAACAAATAGACTTGTTCATGTTTACAGCTTAAACCATAATTATTGCCAATGATCCTGAAGAAAGATACATGTTCTGTTGCATTTAACATTTTATATGCATTTGGGGTTACATTTATTTATTTCCCCAATTGCCAAGAGAATAGTATTTTTACTTTAAGGTGAGGATTTTACCATGGCATTCCTTAAAAATTTATATCTAAGTTTTGGAAAAGTAAAATTTGGAACCTTTCCTAATTTTCTACCTTGTTTATTCCCCCTTCCTTTGGTTTCCTTTTTGCCTCCATTTCTTCATTTGTTTTTTTGATTTGTCAGTCTTTCCATTTCATCTTTTAGTAACGTGGGGTAAGTAAAGCACAGTATTGAGAGTCAGATAACTCGATTTCTAATCTAAATTCTGTAAGTAATTTGATCTTGGCCAGATCGCTTACAATCTTGCGTGCTAAATTAATTCCTCTGAAACTTTAGAGGATTAAAATAGATTATTTTTCTAGCACTTGCTGCTTTTAAATTATGCAATTTCAAAAACATGTGGAAAACAAGGCAGTTACAAGGTAAACACCAGAAACCAATTTGGAGGTGATATAACAATGGATCAGGCAGTTACAATGAGCTACCCCAATGAACTAACATCAGAATGAAAAGACAAATTACTTTAGGCTACATAGTTCTTATAATACAGTAAAAGAAAGCATAAAGTTTCTCTATGAAATAAATTTCTATTCAATGATTCCTAGGAGAAATAGACATAATTGCCATGTACATATGAGGAATATCCGGTAACATAATTGGAACTGTTTTCAGTTATGGTACTAAAAGTAAACCTTCTTTGTACTTCCATAGTATCAGGGACAGACATTCCACAACTATGAATATACCAGAACATATATTTATATATTTAAAAATGTATATGTCTCTTTATAGAATATACTGAAGCTGTATAGGGGTAACTGACCTCGTCTTTTTCATTTTCTTATTCCTAGCACCTCTGCAGTGTATGGGCTATTCAACAGGCCCTCATCAACTTTTTCAGAATAAAGAGTCATAGCTGGCATGGTGGTTCACTCCTGTAATGCCAGCACTTTGGGAGGCCAAGGTGGGAGGATGGCTTGAGACCAGAAGTTATAGACAAGCTTAGGCAACATAGTGAGACTCTGTCTCTACAAGCAGTTGAAAAATTACCCAGGCATAATGAGATGTGCCTGTAGTCTTAGTTATGCAGGAAGCGGAGGTAGAAGGATCATATTAGTCCAGGAGGTCAAGGCTGTAGCTAGCAGTTGTGATTGCATCACTGCACTCAAAGCCTGGATGACAGAGTGAGATCGTGGTTGGAAAAAAAAAAAAAAAAAGTACAGAATCCATCTTCAAATGGGTATTTCTGATATAGTTACTTGAATGATAACAAAGACATAGAGTTAGTTTATAATTTAGGAAAGACATGGCTGTATAACTCTAATACAGTCAGCTAAGCAGCTTTGTGTTGCCTTGATTAAGTATACGTATAAAAATTCTAACAAAAATGCAAAAAAAGAAGAAAAAAAGACCCTTAAAGAGCATTTTCCCAATAATAAATATCTCACTGGAGTGTATGACAAGTACCAGTTTTTAGTTTTCAGTAGATTCAATATTATAATTGACAGTAGTAACTGGAGTCCCATATTTTACATTGTTGACTATCACTATGATTTAAAATTAGATGGTAGAGTTAACATCTTCCATGGCAATTTGCAATTCTGACATATGTTATCTCTCAAGTGAAGGCTTGTCTTATTCTTTATCAGGGTGGATCAAAAGGATTCTTGAAGCAAGATTTTTTTTCTCTCAGAAAATTGTTTAAAACTTTTCCAAGAATCATTCAAAGGGATGGGCTTCAACACGGCTGACTAGATGCATCTGTTATTTACCTCCTCCACTAAGAAGAACAAAAGTAATGAATAGATAAGTGCACCTTGAATAGCTCATCCAAGAGAGAACACTGGAATTGAAAAGAAAAGTGACAGCGAACATCTAAGGCAAGGCAGGACAGTGAAGTGAGGCAGCCTTTTGGATGGCAGCTGGGAGAAACTCCCAAGGGCATATAAAGAGTAAGGGAGAGATCCCCAGCCGTCCACATTCCGTCTGTGGACTCCTGAAATCCTAGTCATAGGAGAGCCCGTCAACCCTCTGGGGCCCTGAGACTAACATCGGGAGTTACTAGGAAACCGTGTGATGGCACTGCTTGAAGGAAAGAGCTTGCATGTGGTCCAACACACTCCCTAAGACCTAAGCAGCTACAGAAAGGCACCATTTTAGAGCCCAGCCCCAAACAGATGCTCACCGTCATGGGGTCCAGCAGTGCCAGGGCTAAGACATGAACAAAGTATGGGCTTGTGCTGCTACATGGACTAAAGCACAAGTGAGGCACAGGCTACCCCTGCTGTGCTGAGGCACAAGTATGGCAAGCGTTCCCCACATGCTGGTCTATGCAGCCACCACTGAAGATGGGCCCACCCTCTCCTATGGCAGGGTTGTAGCAAGGCTGGTCCTTACCCAAACATTCCACTGCATGCCTGTGAATTGCCCTGCCCCTGCCTACCATGGCTGGCACCTGCCTATTTTAGGGGAGCCTGAGGACAAGCCTACCATCCCAGCTTTGTCCCTCACTGCTGTTGTGCCAGAGCATACAGTTTGGTGAACTGGGCACTGGCCAGTGCAGTCCATTACTGTTGACACCTAAGTACTTCTCTCAGAGGCCTGAGTTTGGGCCTACCCACTGCCACCACCACCATGGCTGGCAGCTACCTGCACATGCCACCTGCAAGCCTGGAAACTGGCCCACCCAGTCCATCACAGCCACTACCAATACTAGCACACACTTCTCAGGACACAGAGGGTTCTCCTCCTAATGCTATTGCCATTGCCTATACCATGTTGGCTACACAGGGGATGGAGAACCTGTCTGCTTGCTAAGCCCAACTTTGCCACTACTGGCATTCAAGCAAGCTATGTAGAGGCCCAAGAATCAGCCTGCCTGGACCTGCTAACACTAGTGCAAGTGTATACCATGCTGGAGCCCAAGAATAGCCACACTCTACCCACTTCCACCGTCACTGAGGCCTTAAGACTGACTCATCCAGCATCCTAGTCCCCAGGAACACGTCACCACAGCATCCATTAATAACCAAACCCTAAGCCGCTTAGGAAATCACAGACACCACGGACATTGTTTACAGCCAAAGAAATCACACAGACATTGTGCCATATACTCAGATTCAAAGTCAAAGTGCGCTACCCAAACAATAACATAGATACATCTTCAGGAGAAAATCCTCCTTATGAAAGCAAACTCAAAAAAAAAAAAAAAATAGAAGAAGTGACTGTTACAGCAGATGTGCAGATATCAACATAACTATAAGGGAAACAGCAAAAAGCAAGAAAATATATGACACCTACAAAGGAATGCATTAGTTCTCTAGCAACAGATCTCAATCAAAAACAAATTTGTAAGATCCCAGAAAAAGAATTCGAAATGCTAATTTTAAATAAACTCAGCAAAATACAAGAGAATACTGAAAAACAATACAAAGAAATCAGAAAAACAATTCAGCATATGAATGAGAAATTTGCCAAACAGCTCTCACAACAAAGAACCAAACACACTTCAGGAAATTAATAATTTAAATGAAATTCAAACCACATTTGAAAGCTTCAACAATAGACTGGATCAAGTAGAAGAATCTCTGTACTTGAAGACAGTTCTTTTGAAATAGCTCAGTCAGACAAAAATAGAGAAAAATGAAAACAAAAAATGACCAAAGTCTACATGACACATTGGATACCATAAAGTACCAAATATTCAAATTTTCAGTATCCCAGAAGGCAAAGAGAAAAGGAAACATTTAGAAAACCTATTTAACAAAATCATAAGTTAAAACTTCCCAAGTCTAGCAAGAGATTTAGAAATCCATATACAGGAGCCTCAGTGATTCCCAAACAGATTCAATACAAAAAGGGCTCCCTATAGTACATTATACTTAAACTGCCAAAAGTAAGACCCAAAAAGAAAATACCTAAAACATCACGAGAAAAGCATCTAGTCACCTATAAAGGATCCCTCATCACACTAACAACAGACTTTTCAGCAGAAACCTTACAGGCCAGGAGAGAATGGAATAACACATTCAAAGTGATAAAAGACAAACAAAACCCTACTAACCAAGGGTACTATATCCAGCAAAATTATCATTCATAAATGAAAGAAAAATAAAGTCTTTCCTGGACAAGCAATAGCCAAGGGAAGTCATCATTCTAGATGAGCCATACTTAAGGGAGTGCCATACCTGAAAGTGAAAGAATGATATTTAGTACCATGAAAACAAAGGAAAATATAAAAACCACTGCTAGAGAAAACACACAACAAGAAAGAGTAAAGACACAAGGGTTACCATGACAGAAAACCACCAAACAGTAATGATAAATAATAAGAGAGAAATGAAGGAACAAAGGACATATAAACCAATAAAAAAATAACTTAATAAAATAACAGGAATAAGCCTTCACATATCAATAATAACTTTGAATGTAAATGGATTAAACTTTGCACTTGAAAGATATATGCTGATTGAATGTATGAGAAAAATGACCCCCCTATAGGATGCCTACAAGAATCTCATCTCACCTGTGAAGACACACATAGACTGAAAGCATAGGAATGGAACAAGATAGTCCATGCAAAAAAAAGAA
>NW_012121043.1:10346644-10354133 GCF_000951035.1 Colobus angolensis palliatus | reverse complement strand
AAGGGAGAGATAGGCTTCCATACAATAATAGCTGGGGACTTCAACACTCCAATCTCAGCACTAGATATATCATTGAGACCGAAAATTAACAAAGAAACATTGGATTTATATATTGAGACCAAATGGACCTAATAGGCATTTATATAACATTTCATCCAATAGCTACAGAATACACAATTTTTTCACTGGAACATGGGACATTTTCCAGGATAGACCATATGTCAGGACACATACATCTCAAAACATTTTAAAAAATTAAAATTATATCAAGTATCCTCTTGGGCCATCATGAAATAAAACTAGAAATAAATAATAAGAGAAACTTTTAAAACTGTAGAAATACATGAAAATTGAACATGCTTCTAAGTGACCTTTGGGTCAAGAAAGATACTAAGAAGGAAATCACAAAATTTCTTGAAACAAATGAAAATCAAAACGTAACATACTGCTGTGAGCAGTGGCTCATGCCTGTAATCCCAGCACTTTGAGAGGCCAGCCAAGGTGGGTGGATCACATGAGACCAGGAGTTCGAGACCTGCCTAGCCAACATGGCGAAACCTTGTCTCTACTAAAATTACAAAAATTAGCCAGGCATGGTGCTGCGTGCCTGTAATCCCAACTACTAGGGTGGTAGAGGCACGAGAATCGCTTGAACCCGGGAGGCAGAGGTTGCAGTGAGCCGAGATCATACCACTGCACTCCAGCCTGGGTGACAGAGTGAAACGCTGTCTTAAAAAAAAACATAATGTACAAAATCTAACAATACATTAATGGACTACACTATCAAGGAAAAACAAACCAAAAATTAGCAGAAGGAAATAAATACTAAAGATCAGAGCAGAACTAAATGAAATTGAGACTGAAAAAATACAAGAGATCAAAAAGATAAAAAGTTGTGTTTTTGAGAAAAACAAAACTGACAATCTTTGAGCTAGACTAAGAAAAAAAATAGAAAAGAACCAAATAAATAAAATCAAAGACAAGAAATAAGACATTATAACTGATACCACAGATTTAAAAAAGATCACTAAAGACTATTGTGAGTAGCTACGCATCAACTAATTGGAAAACCTAGAAGAAATAGCTAAATTTCTGAACATTTATCTATTTCTATACAACCTACCTAGATTGAATCAGGAAGAAATAGAAAACCTGAAAAGACCAAGAACAAATAATGAGATCAAAGAAATTTTAAAAAAGTTTCCTGACAGAGAAAAGAGGACTGGGTGACTTTACTGCCAAATACTACCAAACTTTGAAAGAATAACTAATATCAGTTTTCCTCAAAATTTTCTAAAAAAAAATAGAGGTGTTTCCTCAGATATTCTATGAGCCCAGCATTAGCCTAATATCAAAACCAGACAAGATACAACACAAAAAGAAAACTATATACCAATATCTCTGACAAACCTAGACACATAAATTCACAAAAATTCTCAACAAAATAATAGCAAACAAAATCCAACAGCATATTTAAAAAATATATGCCATGATTAAGTGGGATTAATCCCAGGGATACAAATACCGTTCAACATATGTAAATCAATAAACATGATATATCACATGATGTATCACTATGGTGTATCACAGTACTAGGAGTCCTACCCAGAGCAATCAGGCAAGAGAAAGAAATAAAAGGCATCCAAATTGGAAAAAAGGAAGTCAAATTGTCTCTCTTTGCTGATTATACAATATTCTTTTAGAATCACCTAAGGACTCTACAAAAAAGAAAAAAAAGTTAGATCTGATAAATTCAGTAGCATTTTTATATACCAACAATGAACTGGTTGAGAAAGAAATCAAGAAGGCAATCACATTTACAACAGCCACCAAAAAAAAAAAAAAAAAAAGGCTAGGAATAAATTTAATCATGGACATAAAAGATTTCTGCAAAGAAAACTATAAATACTGTTGGAAGAAATTGAAGAGGACTGAAACAAATGGAAAGACATCCCATTCTGACATTCATTCTTTCAATCCATGAGTATGGAAAAGACATCTCATGCACATGAATCAAAATAATTAATATTGTTAAAATGACCATACTGCTTAAAGCAATATTCAGATTCAATTCAATTCCTATCAAAATACCAATGTCACTTTTCATGGAATTAGAAAAATCAATCCCCAAATTTAAATGAAACCAAAATGAGTCCAAATAGCCAAAGCAATTTTGAGCAAATAAAATAAAACTGGAAATACCACCCTATCTGACTCCAAAATATATTAAATGGCTATGGCAACCAAAAGAGTATGAAATATATAGATAGATTAGATAGATAGATAGATAGATGATAGATAGATAGATAGATAGATAGATAGATAGATAGATAGATAGATATGTATATATATTTTTGGAGACAGAGTCTTGTTCTTGTCACTCAGTCTGAAGTGCAATGACATGATCTTGGCTCACTGCAACCTCTGTCTCCCGGGTTCAAGTGATTCTCCTGTCTCAGCCTCCTAAGTAGTTGGAATTACAGTCACCCACCACCACACCTGGCTAATTATTGTACTTTTAGTACAGATGGGGTTTCATCATGTTGGTCAAGCTGGTCACGAACTCCTGACCTCATGATCCACCTGCCTCAGCCTCCCAAATTGCTGGGATTACAGGCGTGAGCCATTGTGCCCAGCCAACAGCATGATATTAATATAAAAATAAATATATAGACCGATGGAAAAAATATAGAGTCCAGAAATAAATTCATGTATTTACAGCAAACTGATTTTCACAAAGATGCCAAAAAAAAATGCGCTGCGGAAAAGACACAGTCTTAAATAAATAGTGCTGGAAAAATTAGATTCCCACATGCAGAAGAATGAAACTAGATCTCTATCTCTCACCATTTATAAACATCAACGTAAGACAGATTAAAGACTTAAACATAAGACCTGTAAATATAAAACTACTGGAAGAAAACATAGGAAAAACAATTCAGGATATTGATTTGGACAAAGATTTCATGAATAAGACCTACATATAAGGCCTGCATTAAGCTACAAAGGTTCTGCTTAGCAAAGGAAATAATCAAGAGTGAAGAGATGACCTGTCAAATGGTAGTAAACATTTGCATACCATTCTTCCAACAAGGTACTAATATATATATATAAAAACAAGAAACTTAATCAACTCAACGGTAAAAAAGTAAATAACCTCATTTAAAAGTAGGCGAAGGGCCGGGCGCGGTGGCTCAAGCCTGTAATCCCGGCACTTTGGGAGGCCGAGACGGGCGGATCACGAGGTCAGGAGATCGAGACCATCCTGGCTAACACGGTGAAACCCCGTCTCTACTAAAAAAAAAAAAATACAAAAAATTAGCCGGGCGAGGTGGCGGGCGCCTGTAGTCCCAGCTATTCGGGAGGCTGAGGCAGGAGAATGGCGGGAACCTGGGAGACGGAGCTTGCAGTGAGCTGAGATCCGGCCACTGCACTCCAGCCCAGGCGACAGAGCGAGACTCCGTCTCAAAAAAAAAAAAAAAAAAAAAGTAGGCGAAGGATATAAAAAGACTTTTCTCCAGAAAAGTTGTATAAATGGGCAACAGATATATGAAAAAATGCTCAATATTACTAATCATCAGAGAAACAGAAATCAAAATCATGATGAAATATCATCTCACTGCAGTTAGAATGGCTATTACTAAGAAGGCAAAAGTAACTGATGCTGGCGAGGGTGTGGAAAAAATGTCTCCCTTGTATACTATGGGTGGGAATGTAAATTTGTCCAACCATTATCTAAACCGCTATGGAGATTTCCCCAAAAATGTAAAATAGAATTATCATACAATCCAGCAATCCCACTACTGGAATTTGCCCAAAGGAAAATAAATCAGTGTATCAAAGGATAAATGCACTACCATGTTTATCATTGGTTTATCATTAGCAGCACTATTCACAATGGCAATGATGAAATCAACCAATATGTCTATCAATGAAAGAATGAATAAAGAAAATGTAGAATATATACACCATGGAATACTATTTGGCCATAACAAAGAATAAAATTATGTCATTTGTAGCAACATGGATGGAACTGGACATCATTATATTAAGTTAAACAAGCCGGACCCAAAAAGGCAAGAAAAATAAAATGCTGCATGTTCTTACTTTTAGTAGAAGATAAAGTACTTGATCTTATGGAGATGGAGAATAGAATGATAGATACCAGAGGGTGGAAAGGTGGTGCGGATAAGAGGGGGATGAAGAGAGATTGTTTAATGAGTGCAACATACAGTTAGATAGAAGAAGTAAGTTCTAAAAATTGATGGCAGACTTGAGTGACTACAGTTGGTAACAATATATTGTATATTTCAAAGCAGGTAAAAGAGAAGACTTAAAATGTAACCAACATACTTAAATAATAAATACTCAGAGTGAGAGATACTCCAAATACCCTAACTTGATCATCACACATTCTATGCTTGTAACAAATACTCACACATAACCCATAAATATGTAAAATATTATGAATTAAAACAACAAAAAGTCTTCCAAAGCAGTCAAACAAATTACAGGTTAAGTTTAGATAAGAAGCAGAAAATTCAGGGTCGATGGCATCAATTGGCCATAGCTTGATAAACTGTGGCTTCTATAGAAAACCTGATTATGATAAGGCCTACAAAGCTGTAATCTGCAAAATTTATTCTCTGCCTCTCACAGCTCCAGTCTCTAAAAGAGCTGATACACACATTTAAAATTTGATATATTAAGTTTAAGAATGTTGGCAAAATTTAAATATGTTTAACTATGATACTGATGATTCTATGTGAATATTTCAGGTAGTGCTTAACCAATATTTTAAGCTGATTTTTAGGGAGAAACATTGTGCAGCAATATGATCTTCCAATTCTAGGTTTCCTAAGGATGAAGCATTGGCAGAATTCTGACATTTAAGTTTCTAAAAATTATTTTCAACTAATGGCTTCTTGGATTATGGATATAAAGTTCAGCAGCTGCCAAATTGGTTCTAGACATCTGCTGACTTTCTGTGCTCATTAGTGGAATAAACAACTCTCTTATAGATAATGGTATAGAATATATAACCAGGAAGATTTTTCAGCAAGTTCCTTAATGCTTGAGAAATATATGTCTTCATTATTTAAGGCAAATATTTTAGAATTTGACTTTTAATAACAACTAAAATTAGTAAAATTACCTTTATGTTTGGCCCTAATTTCTGAAAGGTGGGATATAAATAATATATTAACTCTTATACATAGAAAAGTTATTATCATAGAGAATTAGTTTTATAGATAGAGCTTGTGAAAGCATTAATGGAATTTTAGAAGCTTGGGTGATTTTTTACTCTGGGTTTATCATTGTTCTGAGTTCTAGGAAAGGTGCTTGACTTTTGATAAGTTTAATAAAAAATAAACCCCTCAGAATCATAAAATACAATAGTTTCTCTTGACTCCTTAGGTTGTGTGATCTAACAGTGATTTCTTATTAATATTGCTGGGTAGGGCAAGCTTAACTTATAAAGATAATGATTGAGATTAGTTGTTCTTCTAATAGAGATTTAAAAAATGGAGCCTTTATATTACACTTGAAAAATTGTGTACCACCAGATTGGATGCCACAGAGATGAAGAAACTGATGATGATTCGTAAATGGTGACATTAGAAGCAGGTGAGGTGAGAATTAACCACAGACTGCATTAGGAGGCACTGGGATGCATGAGGGAGAAGGTGTTAAGATAAACCTCACTGAGAGGAAAGCAGCTACTGTCAATGTTAGTTCTTTAATTTTCATAGAGAAAAGTAAACATTCATCATTGGGTAATCAAGTAAAAGTTGAACAGAATAGTCCTGCCCATTGTGAAGTCTTGAAGGTTAAATTGTCAATAAATTTCAAAATGCTTTGGACTAAAGTTAAAATCTATCAAGTCACTCAGTATTTCTTTTTTCAAAATTTGTCCAGGTTGATACCAGTGCTATGCTGTTCATCCTTACAAAGCTATACAATATAGTCTTAACTATTGTGCTCAACTATATTTCATACTTCAAGTATTCCTTTGTTAGGAGGTAGAAATGTAAAATAAGCAGAGTGATTTCCAAGAGGTTCTAGAATTCTTGTCAGGGCGTGGTTATTATTAAAGGTGACAATGATATTTGCTATTCAAAGTCAGTAAATATGTATCTTTCATTCCACAAACTTAGGTGCAGGAAATATAATATTTTTAAAACTCAATTTTGATTTCAGGTTTCTATTTTGCCAGAAATATTATCTTCTTTTTAATTTCAGCCATGCCCACACTCTTCTCCAGGGTTATGGCTCTGCTTGTAATAAGATTTTGTTATTGTTGGTGATGGTGGAGGTGATGTTAGGGATATTTAATCTCAGTGTTGTGATCAGGGAGATCTGGTCTCAATGCTGTCTGTTAACACTAGCTTCAGCAGAGACATATTTCATCTTGAGTTCAATTGTCTATTCATTCTCGTTACAACCAGTCCATCCTTTATTCCTTGTAAAGGTATGATGACTCTCTAAGCTTTGTCCCTATTACTCCTGGTTGCATGGAACTCATTTGTCTACTCCAAGTCCGCTCTGGGACATGAAAAACTTTATGAATGTCTAAGAAAATGTATCTGTTGCATCTGTTGGGTCCTTTCAATTTGGCTAGGTCTCCAGTCAGACTACAGGTGAGATAGCTTTATAGTTTTGTGTAGCTTTTGCGTTATTCAAAAATGCCCAGTCAAGAGAGTGGATGGATGCTGAAATTCATCCTGAGCGGTCTACTTGGCAAGCCTTTATGGCGCACAGGAAGATGTCCCTTTTACTTTTTAGAAAGGCATTGTGTTTACCCTAAGATAGCTGTCTTCATATTCCTAGAGAAAGCAGTTTTCTCATTCACATGAAGTTGACATGTGGTAGCAGTGGCCCTGCATTCAGATTTCCTTTGCCCTTGCAACTCAAACCATCTGGGAGACTCGATGCTTCCCATCCTTTAACCCTATTACTAAGCCTCGGGGGCTATACACAAAACTGGGCTCTTTTCAGGATACTATTTGCTTTTAGAAGCTTATCGTCTTCCCCGTGTTATTTTTGCCACATTCTAAGAGACTATTTTTCTAGAAAAGTAAGAAAAATAATAGATATAACGTTTTATACTCTTACTATTTATTATATATGGGTATACATCTCTAGGATCTGAGGACATTTTCTCCATGAGGTTTGAAACACAAAACCAAAACCAGGCTCATTTTTATTTTTATGTCATATTAATTTCCAAAGCAGTAAGCAGACATAGAGGAGTTTGAATGTATGAGGGGTGGAGTTGATATACAAATAGTCAACAAAGAATGAAACAAAGGAATCAACAGTTTATACAAGTATTCCAACATATTTTCTCACTATAAGAGTAAATATACTGTTACCTGGTTGTTTTGGAGACTCAACGGGCTCTCCCTGGGTTGCTTTTTCTGTGTAAATGTTTCATGTATATGTGTGTGTGTGTGTGTGTGTGTGTGTGTATAGGAAATATATATTA
>NW_012121043.1:10338048-10346594 GCF_000951035.1 Colobus angolensis palliatus | reverse complement strand
CAATGGTCCCTAGGGTGCACATTTAGAGCTTGTATACCAGGGTACTCTCTGTCCATGCACGGGCTATGCAACGCTCTCTGGCTGCATAGTTTTCACTTATGCCATGTGATCATTGCAGCCAGAAATTAGAAACAGACTGAGATACAGGTTCTCCTCTAAGTCAATATTTTCTTTCCAGAAATGAATCTCAAAATTGTTGACCAAAACATTTTCCCCTTACGGAGCTGAAATTCAGGTTTATTAAAGCACCTAGGAGGACTATTCTAGTGACATAATATCATTTTTTCATATATATATGTATGAAATATATATAGGAAATATATATATGAAATATATATAGGACATATATAGGAAATATATACATAGTTTCATAAATAAATATGTATATACATGCATTATTTATTTTCTTATTAGAGATAAGGTCTCACTCTGTCTCCCAAACTGGAAGGCTGAACTGCAATGATGTGATCACAGCTCTCTGCAGCCTTGACTTTTCAAGTTCCAGTGTTCCTCCCACGTCAATCTCCCTAGTAGCAGAACTACAGGCATAAACGACAACACATGGCTACTTTTTGCATTTCTTGTAGAGACGGGGGTTTTATTTATCATGTTGCCTGGGCTGTTCTTGAATTCCTGGGCTCAAGCAGCTGCCTGCCTTGGTCTCCCTAAGTGCTGAGATTACAGGCCTGAGCCACCATGTCTGGCCTCTCCTGTATTTTATTTCAAAATTCAGAATGTATATTTTATGGTCTGTATTTTTTCTCTTAATATAACGTGGGCACATATTTAGGTCAGGAAATACTGGGAAATAGCATTTTTAATGATTTCACATTATTCTAAGACACAGATATAAACTCATTTAATTAACCCTTTGCCTTTTGAAGAACATTTGTATAAGTTCTTAATTTTTATTTACCAATAATCTTACGGCAAACATTCATATAAATTAGATCTTAGCAAACTTAACCTTTCATAAGAAAAGAACTTAGGTTGTACACTTCCTAAGACCTTCCTTACTGAGAATGTATGTATGTTGTTGAACAAGAAGACCAACAGGCATATAAAAATGTTCATCATTAATCATCAAGGAAATGCAAATGAAAAACACATTAAGATATCATCTCATTACAGTTAAAATGGCTATTATCAAAAAGACTGAAAATAACAAATGTTGGCAAAGATGCAGAGAAAGGGGTATGCTTGTATCCCAAATCGGTTGGTGGGAATGCAAAATAGTAAAGCCATTATAGAAAAAAATATGGAGGGTCCTCAGAAAACTAAAAATAGAACTACCATATGATCCAGCAATCCCACTTCTGGGTATATATGCAAAAGAAAAGAAATTAGTATTAGTATATCTACATGTTTATTGCAGCACTATTCACTATAGTCAATTCATAAAATCAACCTAAATATCCATTAATGAATGAGTGATTTTAAAATGTGGTATAGATATATAATAAAATATAATTCCTTCATAAAAGAATGAAATTTTGTCATTTCCAGCAATGTGGAAGGAACAGGAAGTCATTATGTTAAATGAAATAAGACAGGTACAGAAAGACAAATGTCACATATTCTCACTACTGTGTGGAAGCTAGAAATGTGGAACTTATGGCGGTAGAAAGTAGAATTACCAGGGGCTGGGAAGGAAAGGGAGGAGAGGGGATGAAAAGAAGTCGGTAAATGGGTACAAAAATACAGTTAAAATGAGTAAGTTCTAGTATTCCAATGGTACAGTGGGAAAATTATAGTTAACAGTAGTTTATTGTGTATTTCAAAATAGCTAGAAGAATTTTAATGTTCCCAACACTAATAATAGATCAATGTTTGAATCAACAGATATCCCAATTACACTGGTTAGATCATTATACACTGTATACATACATTGAAATGTCACATGTACCCCCAAAATATGTACAGGTATTTCATATAAACAAAATTTAAGAAAATGTTTTAAAATTGATTGTGGTAATGGTTATAGAGCTCTGAGTATATATGGAAAACTACTGAATTGCATAATATAAGTGGGTACGTTGTATGACATGTTTTATTTCAGTAAAACTGTAATATAAAAATAAAAAATGTATATATGTAAAAAATTATATGATGATGAAACAAAAAAATGAGTTTGCATTGCATGAGAAGAATTTATTTAACACTGGTTACATTTATGTCATGAAAATACAATTTTTTAAAATTTTGCACTTTTAAAATTGTACTATATACAGCCAGTCACGGTGTCTCACACCTGTAATCCCAGCACTTTGGGAGGCGGATTACATTTTGGGAGCACTTTGAGTGGGTAGATCACCTGAGGTCAGGAGTTTGAGACTAGCCTGGTCAACATGGCAGAAGCCCATCTCTACTGCAAATGCAAAAATAAGGTGGGTGCAGTGGCGCATGCCTGTAATCCGAGCTGCTTGGGAGGCTGAGGCAGGAGAATGGCGTGAACCTGAGGTGGAGGTTGCAGTGAGCCGAGACTGCACCACTGCACTCCAGCCTAGGTGACAGAGTGAGACTCCATCTCTCTCTTTCTCTCTCTCTCTCTCTCTCTATATATATATGTATATACACACACACACATATACACACACAAATATAGAAGTCTTAATTGTGACTGAAATAGGATGTAAATTTTGTCATACTTGAAAAAGTAAAATAACTTTACAGATAAAAGAGAATGTAAGGTTGAAAAGGCAGAGATAAAATGTGAAAGAAAATGTCAAGGATCAAGATATATTTTCTAGATGATGGAATTACAAATAGTAATCTTATATTATTTAAGTATATCATAGAGAATTATACATCAAAGGAAATAAAATATTAATCTAATTAAGTTTAAAATATGAAAAATGAAACATGGGTGGGAGAAGAGGGTAAGAATTGCATAGTTTAAATGCAAGAAGATATACCACCAAAAATCAGAAGTTCATGATAAAAAATAGCATTATAAGCATATGTTTCAGAGATGTGGAAATAAACAATAGAAGAACCAAGAAGAGAAACAGTTTAAAATGTCTGATAAAAGACAAGGGACAGGAAAGAGTGAAACATACTGCTTTTTTATTATAAGCTCCTAATATAGTATTTTAAATTCTGTAAGCAAGGGACATTTATTGCAAATGAAAAAAAAAATCACAAAGAAAATTCCTCCAGCTCATCACTTTCTTTAAAATCGTACTATAGAACTAGCATTATTGAGTTCTAAAGGTGAAATTATATATATCATCAAGAATTTTGAGTTCAACTATATTATGTCTTCATGGAAAACGCTATCTTCTTCTTTTGAGAAATACCTATTCAAGGCTTTTGCTCATTTGTGAATTTTTTTCTCTTTTTCTGCTACTGAGTTGTTTGACTTTCTTACATATTCTGGTTATTGATTCTTTGTTGGATGAATACTTTGAAATATTTTTGCTCATTCTGCAGGTCATTTCCTCACTTTGCTGATCATTTCTTTTGCTTTACAGAAGCGTTTTAGCTTGATGTAATCCAGTTTTTCTAGTTTTGCTTTTATTGTCTGTGCTTTTGAGGTATCATTCAAAATATATTTGCCCAGACCAATGTCGTCAAGCACTTCCTCAGTGTTTTCTTCTAGGACTTTCATAGTTTCAGGTCTTATATTTAAATCATTAATCAATTTTGATTTGAGTTGATTATATGGTGGGAGATAGGGGTATCTCCTATCTCCCACCATATAAAATGGGTAAGGATATTGATTCTGCATATAGACATCCAGGTTTTCGTTATGGAAGAGACAGTCCTTTTCCCAATGTATGTTATTTGCACCTTTGTCGAAATGAGTTGGGTTGGCTATAAATGTGTGGATTTATGTCTGGCATTGGTATATCTGTTTTTTTGTTTTGTTTTGTTTTTAACAGTATCATGTTGTCTTGGTTACTACAGCTTTGTCACAAAATACTTTTATCTTGACTTCTTTTTCAGATGATTCACTGTTCATGTGTAGAAATACTACTGATAATTATATGTTAAATTTGTATTTTACAATGTACTGAATTCATTTATCAGTTCTAACAGTTTTTTTGTTAGTCTAGGTTTTTCTTAGAAAAAGATCATGATATCTGTAATTGAGGCTAATCTGACTTCTTCCTTTCTAATTTGGATGCCTTTTATTTCTTTCTCTTACTTAATTGCTCTGGCCAGGACTTTCAGTGTTACGTTGGATAAAAGTGGTGAAAGTGGGGTATCCTTGTCTTATTTCAGATATTAGAGGAAAAGCTTTCAAATTTTCCCTGTTCAGTACAGTGCTTGCTATGGGTTTGTCTTATATGGTCTTTATGATGTTGAGGTATGTTTCTTCTATGCCCAGTTTGCTGAGGCTTTTTCTCATAAGGCAATGTTGACTTTTATCAAATGCTTTTTCAGCGTCTCTCAAAAGAATGTTGTTTTGTTTTGTTTTGCTTTGTTTTGTTTTGTTTTGTTTCTGAGACAGATTCTTGCCCACGCCAGAGTGCAGTGGCACGATCTTAGCTCATGGCAACTTTCGCCTCCTGGGTTCAAGCAACTCTCTTGCCTCAGCCTCCCGAGTAGCTGGGATTACAGCTGCGTGCCACCACGCCCAGCTAATTTTTGTATTTTCAGTAGAGGCGGGGTTTCACCATGTTGGGCAGGCTGGTCTCAAACTCCTGAACTCATAATCTGCCCACCTCGGCCTCCCAAAGTGCTAGGATTACAGGCATAAGCCACTGCATCCGGCCGATCATACGGTTTTTGTTCTTGGTTCTTGTATTAGTCCGTTTTCATGCTGCTAATAAAGATACACCTGAGACTGGGCAATTTGCAGAAGAAAGAGATTTAACGGACTTACAGTTCGATGTGGCTGGGGAGGCTTTGAAATCACGGTGGAAGGTGAAAAGTGTGTCTCACATGATGACAGGGAAGAGAAGAGATATTTTGCAGGGAAATCCCTGTTTTTAAAACCATCAGATTTCATAAGACTTATTCACTGTCACTAGAACAGCACAGGAAAGACCCATCCCCATGATTCAATCACCTCTCACCAGGTTCTTCCCAGGACACATGGGAATTGTGGGAGTTAAAATTAAAAATGAGATTTGGATGGTGAGACAGCCAAACCAATCCTTTTGCCCATGGCCGCTTCCAAATGTCATGTCCTCAAATTTCAAAACCAATCATGCCTTCCCAACAGTCCCCCAAGGTCTTAACTCATTTCAGCCTTAAGTCAAAAGTCCACAACCCAAAGTCTCATCTCAGACAAAGCAAGTCCCTTCCACCTATAAGCCTGTAAAATAAAAAACAAATTAGTTACTTCCAAGATGCAACGTGGTTACAGGCATTGGGTAAACACCATCCATTCTAAATGAGAGAAATCAGCCAAAACAAATGGGCTACAAGCCCCATGCAAGTCTGAAATCCAGTGGGGCAGTCTAATCTTAAAGCTTCAAAATGATCTCCATTGACTCCATGTCTCACATTTAAGTCACGTTGATGCAAGAGGTGGGTTCCCATGGTCTTGGGCTGCTCTGCCCTGTGGCTTTGCAGCTGGCTGCTTTCAAGGGTTGTCACTGAGTGTCTTCGACTTTTTCAGGCACACTGTGCAAGCTGTCAGTGGATCTGCAATTCTGGGGTTTGGAGGACAGTGGCTCTCTTCTCACAGTTCCACTAGGTGGCTCCCCAGTAGGGACTCTGTGTAGAGGCTCCAATCCCACATTTCCCTTCTGCACTGCCCTAGCAGAGGTTCTCCACCAGAGCCCCCCAACCTGCAGTAAACTTCTGACTGGACATCCAGGTGTTTCCATACATCCTCTGAAATGTAGGTGGAGGTTCCCAAACCTCAATTCTTGATGTCTGTGCACATGCAGGCTCAACACCATGTGGAAGCTGCCACGGCTCTGAAGTCACAGCCCAAACTCTATGTTGACCCCTTTCAGCCATGGCTGGAGCAGCTGGGACACAGGGCACCAAATTCCTAGGCTGCACAGAGCATGGAGACCTGGGCCCAGCCACTTTTTTCCCCTAGGCCTTCAGGCATGCAATGGGAGGGGCTGCCATGAAGACCTCTGACATGCCCTGGAGACATTTTCCCCATTGTTTCGGGGATTAACATTCAACTCCTCATTAGGTATGCAAATTTATGCAGCTAGCTTGAATTTCTCCTCAGAAAATGCGATTTTCTTTTCTGTCACATTCCTGTTATGCTCTGCTTACCTTATAAAACTGAATGCCTTTAACAGCACCCATGTCCCCTCTTGAATACTGCTGCTTAGAAATTTCTGCCAGATACCTTCAATCATCTCTCTCAAGTTCAAAGTTCCACAAATGTCTAGGGCAGGGGCAAAATGCTGCCAGTCTCTGCTAAAACATAACAAGAGTCACCTTTGCTCCAGTTGCCAACAAATTTCTCATTTCCATCTGACACCATTTCAGACTGGACTTTATTGTCCATATTGCTATCAGCATTTCGGGCAAAGTCATTCAATAAGTCTCTAGGAAGTTCCAAACTTTCCGACATTTTCCTGTCTTCTTCTGAGGTCTCCAAACTGTTGCAACCCCTGCCTGTTACCCAGTTCCAAAGTCACTTCCACATTTTTGGGTATTTACAGCAGCATCCCTTTCAGCGGGTACCAATTTAATGTATTAGCCCATTTTCATGCTGCTGATAAAGACATACCTGCAACTTGGCAATTTACAGAATAAAGACATTTAATGGACTTACAGTTCCACATGGCTGGGGAGGCCTCAAAATCATGGCGGAATGTGAAAGGCACGTCTTACATGGTGGTAGACAAAAGAAGAGAGCTTGTGCAGGGAAGCTCCTGTTTTAAAAATCATCAGACCTCATGAGACTTACCATCATGAGAACAGTACAGGAAAGACTTACCCCCAAGATTCAATCACCTCTCACCAGGTTCCTCCCAAGACCCATGGGAATTGTGGGAGTTACAATTCAAGATGAGATTTTGGTAGTGATATGGTTTGGCTGTGTCCCCACCCAAATCTCACGTTAAATTTCCACATGTTGTGGGAGGCACCCAGTGGGAGGTCATTGAATCATGGGGCAAGTCTTTCCCATGCTGTTCTCATGATGTTGGGTGAGTCTCATGAGATCTGATGATTTTAAAAAGTGGAGTTCCAGAAACAAAACAAAAAAGCACTATTAAACAAAAATTTAACAAAAAAATCCCCAAACTAAACAAGATTACTCTCTCCCTCACCCCTTCCCCCACTTGGTGGACCCCAGTTTATGGTTGAATTTATTTTGTGGTTACCTCAGAATACAACTAAAAGTTTAAATTACAAATCACAGTCCTCCACAGGTGATCTGAACACATCCGTTCTTTTCAGCAGTGTGTTCCAGGAAGTCTAATATAGCCACAGCCTACTACAGAGTATTCCTTAAGGGCAGGGTACAGGACAGGTTAATTAAGGTCACTTAAATCTTCATCTTTTATAGCAGATCAGAACCTAGATGGCTGACTTTTTATGCAGGATTTCTGATAAGAATCCAGAAGAGCTGGTTTCAAGGTTCACATCGACACTTAATAATTGTAACCTTCTTAACAAGAAGTTGTGATCCACATGAAGTCCACAATGAGTGCAGCAAATCTGAGGTGGTCAACCCTTACGAACGCTAGTATCTGCACATAAAATGATTTTGAAATGACCATTGGCTGCAGGTTTGGTTTTGTATTTGCAGAGTAAATATGAAGGAACACTGTTGAAACTAGTTCACATATTTATATAACAATGAAAATTCTCCTAAATCCAATATGCACAAAGCAGCCATAACACTTTAACTTCCACAGTGAAATAGGGCCAGTCATGAAATCGACTGATCTGCATCTGTGTATGAAGATCCAGCAGAGATCAGATGATGAATGTCTGTTCGTGGTGGTTAGGTGTATTCTAGTTATCTCAGAAGGGTTAGCAAAGGCCATTCCTTAATTGTATTGTGAGTGGCTCCTTTTCTGATTTTCAGGCACAGCATAGCGGCCGTCTAGCTGAAGTTTAAGGGCCTGGTTTTTTGAAACCTCATCCCTACCTCTATTTTTGTGTCTTATTACTTCAAATCTCTTCTCCATTTCTTTATCCTTCCGGCTTTCTACATGCTTGGCTGTTGACTGCAGGGATGGGAACTGTGTATCACTGTAGATTTCTGGTGGTCTTTGTGGTGTTTTCCTTGTTGTGGTTAACCTGGCCCCAGGGGCCTACACACACCAGTAGTCATTGCCAGTTCTGGGGTTTCTGTAACAATTACTGGAGCAGGAGGTGCTCGTACTGGAGCTGTTTTATTCCAGGGACCTGAAGATTTTTCTATACCACCACCATCTCCACCTTCTTTCCAGTTTCCACCTGGATCTTGTCTCTTCATTATCTTCTTCCTTTTCACTTATTTGCATTGCCTGAACCCTGAGGCCCCTGTAATCAACCTCTTTTTGCTCCAATCCTTTCCATTCATCCTCGTCCTTCTTCACAGCCTTGGTGGCAGCCCTTGGGTCCGCAGCCCCCGCGGTCACTGTGCTGCCTTGGCCCAGCCAGGTTCCCGCTCCCTCCCCGCCGGC